>NC_088872.1:46395094-46446025 GCF_032884065.1 Artemia franciscana | reverse complement strand
TGATTTTCATTGAGGTTTCTTGAAATTTAGGGTGTGTTTCTTTCCCCTCTTTTTCTAAAATCAGGCAAATTTTCTCAGATTCGTAGCTTTTAATGGGTAATTCTAAACCAAACGAATCTTGTATATTTGGAATCAGCATAATAAGTCATTTTTTTAATATATACATATTGATATCAAAATTTTTGTTTTTAAGTTTTGGTTGCTATTGACCTGCGTCGCTCCTTACTTGTAAAACCTTTGGTTCACAGTTTAAAATAGACAGTTATATCTAAAGTAACTCATTTTTAGCCAAATTGATTTTGTTTTTACTGAAACGATGCAAAAAACATGCCTTGGGACTGCCTTGAAACATTGAAATTACAAGAGCTGATCCAAGATTTTCTTTAGGGGAGGGGGGGGGGGCAGAATTGATTGCTTCGATAAACTTACGAACAAAGGAATAGCAGCGATTTAAAGGAAACCACGATAATTATGTGTCATTGATAGGTAGTGGAAATGGTCGTAAGTTTAATCCAATCTAAAATGTTCCAATCAAAATTTAATCTAAAATATGATGAGATTTAAATTTCTAATAAATCTGTTGAAATTAAATGGTATAAAAGTATACCCACGATTTAAAGGAAACCATGACAATTATGTGTCGTTGATAGGTAGTGGAAATGGTCGTAAATTGAATCTAATCTAAAATGTTCTAATCAAAATTTAATGTAAAAAATGGTGAAAGTTAAAGTTCTGATAAATCTGTTGAAATTAAATGGTATAAAAGTATTAATACAAAAAATAGTAAGTTATAATTATATAATATATACGTTATTATTAAAAAATGATATTTAAAATTTGTATAATTTTTTGTATTTGCACTTCTGATCGCTATAGCGAGTGAGCTAAGCTTTTTAATGTAAAAAAAAGGTCTTGAACCATCTTTTGGGATCACGTAATCTTTGTGAATTTTTACAGGTCAAAGTAATTAGTTTGTCACCTAACTTTGTGGCATCGCCTAGTAACTATGATGGTAATGAAGCGTAGGAATTGTGGATATAGATACAACTTTTATATTCGTAAAAGATATATCAAACATTAATTACTAGTTCTTTTAGGGGTGTAACAAGAAAAACAGAACGAAGAGATAGAAATACATAGAAGACATTTAAAACGAAGGTTTTCAGCAATAAAGACTGATCACTGTTTCTTTTTAAAAATAGTGTTTTAAGAAACAGTGTCAACTTTGACAAAATCTAAAAATATACTCATCAAAATTTTACTTTTCATAGCAACGTAGCGTATGTTTCCACTTTTTAAAATTCAATGTATTTTGCTTAAATTACAGAAATCAAAATTTTATAAGAAAAAGTCTATTTCTGTATATCCACTCCCGCCATATCTATTTATGACAAAGTCGATGTCTACCACAATAAATCGGTGAAGGTTTATAATGACTAGTCCTGTCAGTCTAGAGTAAGTAAGAGAATTATCCAGTAAAATTTTTGATTTATAAATAGACTTTGACTTAAAAATTATACATAAACGTTTTCCATGGTTGACTCAAAATATGTGTAGTTTCCACTTTTTATCAACATTTTATTGGTAAATGTTTGAAAAAAATCAGTGCCATTTAACTGGCTCAAACTGTAAAAAAAAAAAAATAAATAAATAAAATAAACACATAATTATTTGCCTACTTTTATAAAAAAAAAATCCAAAAACTATTCATCTTAAGGTATTAATCCTATCTTTGAAAGAGGATTTCGACTCATATACTTAGTTTTAAGTGTATACTTATGTGAGCCTTTATCAAAGTTCTAATTAGCTTGACCTTTATTTTGAAGTTTTAGGGCGAACAGAGGAGGTGATATGTCATATAATGCAGTTGCATAATTAATTGAAAATAGGCAGAAAACTGACCACCATTTGCTAATCAAAATCCTAAACTTAATTTAACAATTTTTGAACTTCTCATACAATTGCTTTCTAGGGATACTTTCTTAGGGGATACAAATCCCCTAAAAAAATAATGTTGTAGAAACCATCCCACTTAGCAAAAAAAGCAAACCCAAAAAACCAAAACAGAGAGTCAAAAAAGTAATGATATCAATCTCTTCGCCTCAGTACCATAGCAAGATATGAAAATAAATTTTTGACCGTAAATAGAAGTAAAGATTTTGCTTTTCAGCCCGTCACGACTGCACAATCCTGAAATATCAGATTGAAAGCCTAAAAAGTTAGGATTTAAAATTTTCTGTCCTTGTTGATACGAAATGAAGATTTTTACCTATTAGGTTCTAGCCGAAAAAATGCCAAAAAGCTATTGCATGAAAAATCTGAGATAGTCAATTGATTTAGAATTACCGTTGAGCACGGTATTTGCCATATGGTAAATAGCATATGGTAAATACCAGTATTTACCATACTCATATTGAGCATCCTGCTTCAGAGGCAATAATGCCGCACGATGGCGCAAGGGGTTCTAAAGGTGCAGGTAGTCCTACAAAATAACGGTTAACATGGACATTTATTTTGGCGAAAAGGTCTGTCCCCCAGCAAAGCGGTGTTTTCTGTCATTTCATGGTGCAAAAACTTATTTCTGCTCGTCTTGAGTTTAGTACGGCTCTTTAATTTTCTTTGAAAATTATTTTCCGGATGTTTTTTTTTCAATTAACTTCTGTTTGTTTTTGATTGCCAAAGTTTTTCAACATCTCTAATTTCAAAGTAGATTTTGTTTCAACATCAAAGTTTCGTTAAAGTATGAAAACATAAAAGCGACATTTTTTAACATTAAAATTTCAAAGTTCAACATATCCCTCAACATTCTACTTGTGACAAAGAAATCACAAATAGATGTGGCAGCAGTTGCAAGTTGTGGCAGTTGGAAAGTCATATAGCCGCAGCATTACAGTAATAGTAGTGTCCTTGAAAGTTTCAAGGTAATAGCCTTAAACGTTCCTAAAGTGTTGCAGATACGCCTTTTATATGATTGGATACCGATAGTTCCCTTTAGTTTAGTCGAAAATATCCCAAAATTTTGCCTCAATACTCATAGCCCTTTCAGCGGATTCCAGGACCATACATTCCCCCCTTTCCAGTGATGGATACTACATGTAAAAATTGGACAAATTGCATAATTTAAATTCTTTGCCCTGGGGGCTGTCAGGGGCAGGGGATCACAAGAAGCATATTTATTAGACTTATTGACTTTTTTCGAATAAAATAGCCTTTTGAGATCTCCATCAGTGTTAAGTGGAGTATCTAAAAGGACAAGAGGGGGGACGGTTTTCCTTCGTTTGTTTTTCAATATCCCTTTTAATATGCCTTTTAACTTTCAACTTAATACCCTTAGTCATCTCTTATATATTGCTATTGTATCTTCTTGACAACCCTTCTGCTTATAGTGGACTGTGCTTTTGTTTAACACCCACCTCAACATTTTCAGAAAGTTTTACCTTAATATTGTTAGCCTTTTCGGAAACCCAGGATCAAACTTACCCCCTTTTCCAAATAACCAAATTTGGATAGAGGCAATGGGCAATGTATATAACTTCAGCAATTGCCCCAGGAGCATTGAGGGGTTACCTTATCCCTGAAGGTAAAATTATTCGACTTTTCAACTTTTTTGGTCAGATATTTTTGGAGGAAGGGCAATAACAAAGGGAATGGGAGGGGGACTTTTTGCCCCGCCACTTTTTTACAGCCTCTTAAAATGTTGTGAAAATTTAAACTTGATAGCCTTAGCTCTTCTTGTGACATTGTGTATAGGCCTTTATGAGAAACAGGTTGTAAATAGTATCTTTAAAATTAGTTTAACATGCCTCTTAGCAACCACCAAAATTTCACCTTAATACCCTTAGCCTTTTAAAACCCACCTAGAATCCGTCTTTTGCAAATGATAAATCCTGCATGCAAAACATGCAAATTGCGTAATTTGACAGCTTAGTTTGCTAGAGGATTTGTGTTTTCACACAAAGGTTTTAGCAAACACTTACTTGTCATCCCACAGAATAAAAAAAAAATTAAATCGTAATCTAGCAACTTTTATTAAGAAAAAGCAAAAGTGGCTTAGAGCTAGTTTCCAGCTAAAAACAAGAGCTAAGAGCTCATATGGCACTTGTGACGAGGCCGGAAGAGCCAAGAGCCAAGAGCTCATATGGTATGAGCTCTAGCAAATTTCTAAGAATCAATACATTGATTTAAAAGCAAAATCAGAGGCTTAATGCCGGTCGGGATTTAAAATAAGACCTCTGAGTCACGAGGTCCTTCTAAATATCAAAATTCATTAAGCTCCGATCACCCACTCGTAAGTTATAAATACCGCATTTTTTCTAATTTGTCCTCTTCCTTCAGCCCCCTAGATGGTCGAATCGGGGAAAACGACTTTATCAAGTCCATTTGTGCAGCTCCCTGACACGCCTACCAATTTTCATCGTCCTAGCACGTCCAGAAGCACCAAACGCGCCAAAGCACTAAACCTCACCCCCTAACTCCCCCAAAGAGAACGGATCCAGTACGGTTACCTCAATCACGTATCTACGACATTTGTTTATTCTCACCGCCAAGTTTCATCCCGATTTCTCCACTATAAGCGTTTTCCAAGATTTCCAGTTTCCCCCTCCAACCCCCCGATGTCAACAGATCTGGTCAGACTTTGAAACAAGAGCTCTGAGGTAAGAGTTCCTTCCGATTGTCAAATTTCATTAGATCCGGTCACCTGTTCTTAAGTTAAAAATACCTCAATCTTTCTAATTTTTACAAAATAACACCTCGCGGCTCCCCCAAAGAGAACGGATCCGCTGGTCAAACGACAATGGTCCGCAATATCACGACAATGCTCAAAAATACTTGCTGAGATGTTTCTATTGAAACCTTGCGCCAGCCAAGGGTTTTTCTTCCAGTGGGTGGTGGACTAGTATTGAAAAAAGTTTTTGCAATAAAATGTGAGGATGTTTCTGAATTTAAGAAAAATGCTAATTCACGCACAAGATGTAGCATACAGCGAAGGGGATAGAGCATTTCTAAAAATTTCTTTCTTTTTAAATGTTTTAACACCTCCCTGAGATTCACTGGTCGAATCCATGCGTCATAAAAATAGAAAGTGCCTTTTTGGAATTATATAATCGAATGCTGTCTAGTTCAATTAAATGTTATAAAATAAGTAATACAGGTTTTTCAATAAAAAATTTACCTTACAAACCAAATATACAGTGAATTCTAAATATGTAACGTTTATTAAGCTTAAAGTTACCAATTAAAAGTAATTAGCAAAAGATAATTTTAATAATTTGATAATTCACGCAATTTTACGACAGGGGAGGGAAGCCCTCAAAGATTCGTACGATCAGCATGAAAATTGAAAGATTAAACTAAACATATCTGACATCCAAGAAAACAAGGTTTCTACTTTCTATTTAGGCCTCACGAGAAATTTTGTATTTTTCTCAAAAAAGACGTCACGAATAGTTTGTAGACAAGTTCAAAGTTAAACCATCTTGATAGTATTAGGATTTATGGACCAGCTTTAAAATTTTTAAAAGAACGCTAAGCATCTTCTTCTTTACAAAAACGATAGTTCATTCAATGCTCTCCTCGAGTTAACATCTCAGTATCGGAGAGCGCGCATTTTGACTTATTTTATGCCAATTTTGTGAACACCTGTGAATAGTTATTATGACCAGGAAAAAGAGACGTAATGATATGGAATCCACACGATTATCTGTGCAAGATTCAACAGCCGAAGGGACAATACGTGATTCGATTGATGCACTGACCAGTTCGGTCCATCAGATTTTAGAAACAGTTAAAGCAACGCGGGAGGAGATACAAGGTTTGAGATCTGAATTATCCGAAATCCGTTCAGACATTAGTGGTCTAACCTCCAAAGTGAATGATACTGAAATTAAAACTGCTACCCACTCGGATACAATTACAAAGATTCAGGCAGAATTAAAAGATATAAGAATGAAAGAAACCCATGGATTAGGCCCTCTCACTGATAAGGTCCTCATATTAGAGAATTTGGAAAAGAAAGATAACATTATTGCTTGGAATTTAAAGGCTGCCTCAGTGCCAGAGGCCTCGACGAAAATGGAACACTTGCTGGTAAATTTCTTACAACTAAAAATTAATTTTGAAGTTAAAGAAGTACATAACAAATTTGTGAAAATACGACTCATGAACTCGGATGACAAATTCTCGGTACTTCAAGCGAATAAACAATTACGTGACCAGCCCTGGAAAAAAGACCTTGATAAAGCGACAAAATTTAATTACAATGGAGTTTTCTTCAGTGGTGATGTTAGTAAAACTTGCAGGGAGATTCGCGCTACGCTGAATCAAAAAAAAGAAAGAAATGAAGGATAAAGGTTTTATTGCATGGATCCCACCCACGGTACCACCCACATTATGCTACATAGACCAAGACGGAGTGAAACAAAAAAAGAAGTGGTATAACGTCCCACCAGTCGAATAAATTGTGTATTTTTTTTTATTTTTTTCGCATTATTAGTGATTTGTTAGGATTTGTTCATAACAGTCATTATATAAATCCGCAAATATGTGTTGGTGTGCCCACATTGTTGCCAAAATATGCGTGTTCTCTGTTGAATGAAAAAGAATGAACATACCTCCACCGAAACGCAATGGATTTCTCCGACGTATGCGGTTGTTATATGTGATTAGCTTAGTTTTCTTTTTTGAGTGGTCTTTTGTTAAATTATTGATTAACTGGAGTGAGGCTTTTTTGTTGATTTATGATATTGAGTTTACATAATTTTACCTGATCTTGCAAGCAGAACTAAACTGTTAGAGGAAAATCCTTTTGATATACTGGAATGCTTGAAAGATGTGAAGGATGATGAAGCAGTAATTTTGGAAGATAGCCCGAAAAACAAATATTCATTTATAGATGATTCTATCCCCACATGCAGTAATGTACGTTTTTCTAGCTTTAACTGCGGAGGTTTACTTAATAGCATTGAGTTCATAAATGACATAATTAATAAAAATAAAATTGAAGCTTTAGCGGTAAACAAAACTTTCTTAAATGATAGAAATATTAATGATGTAAAGTTTTTTGATTATGATTTTGTTCACGAGAGTAGAAAACACCATCAGCATGGTGGATTAGGATTTATCATAAGAGAAGAGTTAAAATCGAAAATAAGACGAGACCTAATGATTTGGAATGTAGAAATGATTTTTGAAACGTGTATTCTGGAATGTGAAGTTAATAAAAAATCAACAATTATGATATCTTTATATCGCCCACCTTCCGGAAGTATAGATCAATTTTTGATGCAACTTGAAATTTTATTAAATAAAATATCACAAATGAATAAGCAAATATTTATTTTTGGTGATTTCAACCTAGACCTAATGAAAATTCAAGCAAAGCAAAATGATTCGAAGATAAGAGAATTTTTAGAACTAATGCTTTGTCAAGGACTGTTCCCATCATGTCTGATTCCAACTCGAATAGATGATATTGGAGCAACATTAATTGATAATATTTTTTCTAATAGTATTTGTTTTTCAACTTTTGTCATATTAAACGATATTTCAGATCACGGTGTGATAATTTCTGAATTTAATTTGGCCAGATCTAAAAAAAATAAACGGATTGAAAAAACAGGTCGTATAATAAATGATGAATCAATTGCGCGTTTAATTATTAAGCTAGGAGATATAGATTGGAAGGAAGTAGTCAGTACTGAGGATGCAAACAAGGCATTGGAAATGTTTTATAAATCATTTAATGATGTTTATAATGATATATGTCCGAAAGTTAAAAGGAAAACACCCAAGTCAATGCCACAAGAACCATGGATATCCCCGAGACTGTTAAAATGTATTAATGAAAAAAAATAGGCTATACAAAATTAAATGCAACTATCCATCTGATGAAAACATCCAGAAATTCAAATTGTACAAAAACACTCTGACTAGAACTTTGAGAGAAAGTGAAAGAAATTATTATGAGAAGGAAATATCTTCAGCTGCGTCCCAACAGAAAATGTGGGAAATATTGCGTGATAAATTAAATAAAAATAAACGAAGATCAATACCGACTTTTCTTAATAATGGAAATGACGCTAATGAATCAACTGAAAAAAAGGATATCGCAGAATTATTTGCTGAGCATTTCAGTAAAATTGGTGAAGAATAGGTTAGAGATCTTTTGGATAAGCCATCAGATTATACACGATTTATGCCCCAAAACGAAGATAATATGCTACCAGTATCATTTGATGAATACCAAAAAGCTATTAGTGATTTAAAGAGAGGAAATTCGGCTTCAGTAGATGATATATCGACAAATCTCTTAAAGAAAATATCAGGAGTAATATATGAACCTCTTGCAGATGTTATAAATAAGAGCATAAAAAATGGTGTTTTCCCTGATCTTCTGAAAAAGGCTAAAATAATCCCTATATTTAAAAAAGGGGAGGCTCAAGATCCCAATAATTACCGTCCTATTGCACTCCTTTCCCCGCTGGCTAAAGTTTTTGAAAAAATAATGAAATATAGACTTACATCATTTCTGGAAAAGATAAATTTTTTGTCGAAGTTCCAGTTTGGTTTTTTAAAAGAAAGATCGACAGAAGATGCTGTCGCCGCAACACACATTTTCATTAATGATGCTTTAGATGATGATTGTTTAGCAGCTACATTGTTTTTTGATATTAAGAAAGCTTTCGACACTTTAAATCACGAAATTCTATTTAAAAAACTTGAAAATACGGGAATAAGAGGAGTACCTTTAAAATTAATCAAATCATATTTGCACAATCGAAGGTTTGTGGTAGATATTGATGGTGAATATTCGTCTGAGACATCGAATAATAATATCGGTGTACCGCAAGGTTCAATTTTAGGACCTCTATTATTTTTAATATATATAAATGATCTCCCAAATTCTACTACTGAAAATGCATTAACAATTATGTTTGCGGATGATACTGCAGCAAGTTTAAAAGCACCAACATTAGATGCACTGAAAGAAAAACTGATTGAAGTTGCAAAATCCGTCACAAATTGGTTCCAAATTAACAAACTTGTCCCTAATTTTGTTAAAACAGAATTTATTATATATGGAAGATCAAATCAAAAGTTGAAAAATATTTCTCTGAATGAAATTACCATTGATACTATTCATGAAATCAAAAGAGTATACACAGCAAAATATTTAGGTATCGTTTTTGACCCTACCATGAATTTTAAAACACATATTTCGTTGTTGAGATTAAAATTATCAAGATATTTAGGTTTGCTCCACCGACTAAAATTTTTATTCTCATATAAGGTTCTAAGAATCCTATATTTTTGCCTAATTGATGCACAAATCCAATATTGCTCAGCTATATTTTTGCTGACTTTTAAATCACATATTAAACCACTACAAACCCTGCAAAACAAAGCTATTCGAATTCTAGATAAGTTTTTACAACACCCGAGGAGTACAGATATCCACTCTGAAACACGTACCTCTTACCTGTTTCTAGACATAATGACTCTCACACCGAAATCTCATCTCCTATTGTCTAGTTGGTTTTTTAAGATTCAACATGTACATAATTTCTTTTTTGACCAGAATTTACTGTCCAAACATCAAAATTCACTGATAACTAGATGTGTTCACCCATACAAACTTCCTCTGGTGAAAAATGAAAGATCCTGTTTCAACCTCCAGTATATGATCCCATCAATAGCCAACAAATATTCATTAAATAAATTTGTTGAGTTACCAAAAGGATCTTTCAAGAGACGATTAAAAAGTTATATAATGGAATCTGCTTGCAAGAACGGTTGGTAAAAATTTTTAATTTTTAATTTTATTTTGGCCTCACTCCACTTGCTCCACCTTAAATACTCTCATTAAAGATACTCTTTTTTTTTATTTATTGATGAAATAGTGGTTCATTTTTTGTTTGTTCTGTATCAATGAGGATTGTTAAATTTTGTTTATATGTCTTGCCCAGTAGTCGAGCTTGTCTCTCCATTTCGGCAAGTTGAAGATTTTGATGAATATGAATTTTTGAATAAATGAATCTGAATCTGAATAATTTTCTTATCTTTCAGACGTGTCGTATTCAAATAGGTCTTGAGATCGGAAATAAGAACCCTAATAAGAAAATTTTATGTTTTGAATTCTAAAAGTTCAGTGCTTTATAGTTCTTTATAAATTGTTCTGATAGCTGTGATGTCTCTTTTTTTTCTTTATAATATTATTTTTTTTTAGTTTTATCTATATACTCCATCTCTCTGTACTTTTGTATTATATGACGGATTAAAAATAAATAAATAAATAAATTCACTGTATTCTGGATTCATTTTCCGTGTTTTTTTCCTTTGCTCAAGAAATTTGTAGCTTACAGATTCCGAGACCTTTTCTTCCTCGACATATTTACATAGACAAACAGAAAAAGTGCTAACATTAAACTGCAATCTAGCCAAAGGGGGGGGGAGTAGGGGAGGTCATATCCATAAAAGTTAAAAAGTTCCCATAAATGTGAGTCAAAATTGCACATGGCCAAACAGTGTCAAAGCCTGGTGCCCAATAAATCTCCAGAATCCGCAATAGGAACATTCTCCTGTTTGTTTTAGCTTTTTAACATTGCTGTTTCGTTTTACTAAATTAAATAAAACATTTTTTCTTAAATGATCGCGAGGAGTCACATTAAAAATTAAAACAAACATATATTTCTCGAACAAAAGGGAAATTATTTGAATGTACCAAAATGGGTAACGGAAAAGCATGACTTTTGACAACTGTGAATGAAAAGTGTAAATTAAACAATTTGGATGACAAGATAACTTTTGGCAACCGTGATAATTAGTTAGCATTTCACTGCTAATCAGTTTCTTTAGAACTAATATAGTGATTTTGACTGACCTTCCCGTGGGGATTTCTATATGCAGCTGCAGATATCGTCTTGCAAAAGGGGTCTTGGTTTATTTCTTCAAATAATTTTGTCAAACCAAAAGTTTTGTAAGAGTCATGCTCAATGTCGTCCAGCCTAGGCAAAAATTAAATAAAATTTAATTAAAAAATTAAATAATCTGTCAATTTTTAACATAGAATTGCGCTAACCTTCTAAATTTTGTTCGGTTTAAATTGAACTTTTTTTTTTTTTTTTTTTTTTTTAGAGGAGCGACGAGCAAAGATCTGATTTTTTTGGAAAACTCTACTTTCAAATGTCCTCAGACCTGACGATCTCAGTTATAGTTTATCATGTCTCTGTGTTATGTCTTGACATTTGACGATCTCACTCACACATGACATTTGGTCATTTGAGTAGTTAGACCATAAATCTCTCAAACACAATCTCACAATTTGAAACTCAATCTCTGAACCATTGAGCAAAAAAAATCAGACAATCTATTCTTTTCATATATATTGTTTTAAGTGTCATATATATATATATATATATATATATATATATATATATATATATATATATATATATATATATATATATATATATATATATATATATATATATATATATATATATATATATATATATATATCTATATATATAAAAATAAGTTGTCTGTGTGTGTGTCTGTCTGTGGATCAGGTGACGTCATGTTTCTGTGTTGACTGACGTCATGAAATTAGTTGTCGTCATTTTTGCTTTGACGGTGACGTCATTCAAGATATTTAAGACATATGTTCACGTAGAAATCTATTAATGTTTAAGTTTACAATGACTGATGAACTTACCATGGCAAAAGCCGATGAAGATGCTCAAAGAGTCTATGCCAAAAAACTTGCTGCTGATAGAGAAAGTCAGAAAAGAAAGCGTGCCGAGGAACTACCAGAGCAACGCGAAAGCAGACTTGCTGCTAAAAGAGAAAGTGAAAAAAAGAAGGCGTGCCGAGGAATCAAAAGAACAGCAAGGAAACAGGCTTGAGGCTGATAGAGAAAGAAAGAACAGAAAGCGTGCCGAGGAATCAAAAGAACAGCAAGGAAACAGGCTTGAGGCTGATAGAGAAAGAAAGAACAGAAAGCGTGCCGAGGAACTACCAGAGCAACGCGGAAGCAGACTTGCTGCTAAAAGAGAAAGTGAAAAAAGAAGGCGTGCCGAGGAATTACAAGAACAGCAAGAAATCAGCCTTGCTGCTGATAGAGAAAGTAAGAAAAGAAAGCGTGCCGAGGAATCACAAGAACAGCAAGAAATCAGGCTTGCTGCTGATAGAGAAAGTAAGAAAAGAAAGCATGCCGAGGAATCAGAGCAACCTGAAAGTTATCGCCTGGCATTCAGGTACAACCCAGTCGATGATTATAGCTTGAGTAGATGTGTTCAAATCGGGACAATGTCTAAAATTTGTCCCTATTGCAAGGCCTTGAAATTCAATGGTGAAACAATGGGAATGTGTTGCGCCTCAGGAAAAGTTAAACTTCCTCTATTGGCTGCACCACCAGAGCCATTGAAGACTTTCCTTACTGGAACTACGTCAGAATCTAAGCGTTTCTTGTCAAAAATCAGAAAATACAACTCATGTTTCCAAATGACGTCGTTTGGAGCCCAAATCGAAAATCCAGATCAATTTATGTCTACTTTCAAAGTAAAAGGGCAAATTTATCATAGAGCAGGGTCCCTTCTACCATTCTCAGGCGAGAATCATAAATTTTTACAATTGTACTTCATCAGTGATAGAAATTCTGAATTGAATGCACGTTGCGAAATTTCTCCCAACGTTGAAAGGACAATCGTTTCCCAATTGCAACATCTTTTCCACGAAAATAATAATTTAGTGCGTCTGTTCAAAACAGCCATCGATTTGATGCCTACTGGTACGCATAAAATTGTTATTTCCGCTGACAAAACGCCTCCTGGCCAACATGTGCGTAGATACAATGCTCCAACTATCGACGAAGTGGCAATCGTTATGGTTGGTGATCAGTTTTTACCTCGAGATATTATTCTTCATAAGCGAAACGCTCAGTTGTTAAGAATTGCTGAAACTCATCGATGCTACGATGCCCTACAATATCCTATCATTTTTTGGGATGGAGCCGACGGCTATCACTTTAATATTAAATTGATGAATCCAGCCACTAACAAAGAAATGAATAAGAAATGCAGTGCAATGCATTATTATTCCTATAGACTAATGATTCGGCAGGATGAAGAAAATTATATTTTAAAATGCCGTGAATTGTTTCACCAATTCGTCGTTGATATGTATGCTAAAATTGAATCAGAACGTTTGCTATATATCCGCCTGAATCAGACCAAGCTCCGCTCTGAACAATACATTCATTTGCGAGATGCAGTTATAAATGACGGTAATACCACAAACGTTGGAAGATTAACAATTTTACCTTCGTCACATACTGGCAGCCCCCGTCATATGCATGAATATGCTCAAGATGCTATTGCGTATGTTCGTCTCTATGGTCGTCCAGATTTATTTATTACATTTACATGTAATCAATCTTGGGACGAGATACTGCAGCTTTTACTTCAAGGACAATCGGCGGTTCATAGGCATGACATTACAGCCCGTGTCTTCCGGCAAAAGTTGAAATCACTGATAAACTACATTGTAAAACTTGAAGTGTTTGGGTCAGTGCGATGCTGGATGTACTCAGTGGAATGGCAAAAACGAGGTTTGCCACACGCACATATACTAATCTGGCTACATAAAAAAATTACTTCGAACGAAATTGATGATGTGATTTCCGCTGAAATACCTGATAAAAATGTCGATAAGGGGTTACATGATATTATTGTAAAAAAATATGATACATGGACCTTGCAGTGCACTGAACGAAAATTCACCATGCATGGCCAAAGGAAGGTGCACAAAGCAATATCCTCGACTTTTAGTATCAAAGACAATTACTGGAAATGATGGTTACCCACAATATAGAAGAATATCTACTGAAGATGGCGGTAAAACAGCAATAATAAAGAAGCGTAACGGTACCACCATCGAAGTAGATAACCAGTGGGTTGTTCCATATTCCCCATTATTATCAAAAACATTTAATGCACACATAAACGTTGAATACTGTAACTCCGTAAAGGCAATCAAATACATATGTAAATACGTCAACAAAGGCAGTGACATGGCAGTTTTTGGCTTGCAGCCCGAAATCAAAGATTTCGATGAAATCGTACAATATCAGGCTGGAAGATACATAAGCAGTAATGAAGCTGTTTGGCGAATTCTTTCATTTCCGATACATGAACGTAGTCCAGCTGTTGTTCACTTAGCGGTACATTTACAGAATGGTCAACGTGTTTATTTCACGGAAACCAACGTGCAACAAAGAGTCCTGAATCCACCGGATACAACATTAACAGCTTTTTTTTCGCTTTGCAAAAATGATTCTTTTGCAAAAAACTGCTGTATACTGAAGTGCCTTCGTATTACACGTGGAATACTAAAAATAAAGTATTTGAACGTCGAAAACAGGGTAAGTCAGTCGACGGCCAACCTACCATCTTCAAAGATACCACGATAGGAAGACTCTACACCGTTCACCCCAATCAACATGAATGCTTCTTTCTACGCCTGCTTTTGGTGAATGTACCCGGTCCGACATCCTTTGAGTATTTGAGGACTGTGAATGGTACTATACATGACACTTACCGTAGTGCATGCCAAGCTCTGAATTTATTGGAGAATGACTAACACTGGGATAACTGCATCAATGACGCGTGCGAAACGTCAACCCCAAGTCAAATTCGTGCATTGTTTGGCATCATTTTAACAACTTGCTCTCCATCAGCTCCTACAGAGTTATGGGAAAAATATAAGTCAAAAATGTCCGAAGATATACTCCATCGAAAACAGTTAGAGACGTCAGATATGACTTTTGATTTTACATCAGAAATTTATAACTACACTTTAGTTGTTATAGAAGATTTGTGCGTACGTTTGGCAAACAAACCTCTTCAGGATTTGGGAATGCCTTCACCTAACCGTATCGCTGCTGTTTCGACATGTGTAGAATTGGATCGTGAACAAAGTTACAGTACGAGTGATCTATTGTCGTATGTACAAAATAACATTTCCAAGTTAACGTCGGAACAAAAAGACATTTATGATACGATAATGCATTGTGTCGATAACAACGTTGGAGAAATTTTCTTTTTGGATGCGCCAGGAGGTACTGGTAAAAGTTTGTGATAAAACTGATTCTGAAATCAATTCGATCAAAAAATGATATAGCGTTGGCAATTGCGTCGTCCGGAATAGCCGCAACATTGCTGCCTGGTGGAAGAACTGCTCATTCCGCTTTGAAATTGCCTCTGAACTTGCATTCTACAGAAACTCCCACGTGCAATATTTCCAAATCATCTGGGATGGGCAAAGTATTGCAGCAATGCAAACTTATTATTTGGGATGAGTGCACAATGGCACACAAAAAATCGCTCGAGGCTCTGGATCAATGCTTGAAAGATTTGCGAGGGAAGTCGAAACCCTTTGGCAGCACATTAATATTGCTTGCGGGAGATTTCAGGCAAACATTACCTATAATACCTAGATCAACTCCTGCAGACGAAATGAATGCTTGCCTGAAAAATTCTAATTTATGGGAACACGTAAAAACATTAAAATTAACTACAAATATGCGTGTCCGATTGCAAAACGATGACTCTGGTCAAACATTTTCAGATCAATTGCTGGCAATGGGAAACGGAAAGCTCCCAGTAGACTCAATTTCAGGACGTATACAACTACCTGCTGATTTCTGTAATTTAGTGACGTCCAAAAATGAATTGATTGAAAAAGTATTTCCGAATATTCTAAAAAATTATAAAAATAATAAATGGCTAAGTGAAAGAGCGATTCTCGCACCCAAAAATATAGACATCCACGAAATCAACAATATTGTTTTGACCAAGATTCGAGACCAGGCAGTCCTTTACAAGTCAGTCGACACACTTTTGGAACCAAATGAAGCGGTTAATTATCCATCTGAATTTTTAAATTCCATAGATCCTTCAGGGTTTCCACCACACGTGCTACAACTAAAAATAGGCGTACCAATAATACTTTTAAGAAATATAAACCCACCAAAGCTTTGCAATGGCACTCGACTTGCCGTAAAAAAAACAATGGAAAACCTAATAGAGGCCACAATCTTGACAGGGCCTTTTGAGGGTGAGGCTGTTCTTATTCCTCGCATTCCCATGATTCCAATGGATCTGCCTTTTCAATTTAAAAGATTGCAATTCCCAATTCGATTAGCATTTGTAATCACCATTAACAAAGATCAAGGTCAATCATTAGAAAAATGTGGTATAGATCTTAATACTGATTGTTTTTCCCATGGACAATTGTACGTTGCATGTTCGAGGGTCGGTAAACCTGACAATCTATTTATATGCAGCGACAATTGGACAGCGAAGAATGTTGTATATTCGCAAGTTTTACGCAGTTAATTTGTATTTTGGAACCAAATGAAGCGGTTAATTATCCATCTGAATTTTTAAATTCCATAGATCCTTCAGGGTTTCCACCACACGTGCTACAACTAAAAATAGGCGTACCAATAATACTTTTAAGAAATATCAACCCACCAAAGCTTTGCAATGGCACGCGACTTGCCGTAAAAAAAAAACAATGGAAAACCTAATAGAGGCCACAATCTTGACAGGGCCTTATGAGGGTGAGGCTGTTCTTATTCCTCGCATTCCCATGATTCCAACGGATCTGCTTTTTCAATTTAAAAGATTGCAATTCCCAATTCGATTAGCATTTGCAACCATCATCAACAAAGCTCAAGGGCAATCACTAGAAAAATGTGGTATAGATCTTAATACAGATTGTTTTACCAATGTACAATTGTATGTTGCATCTTTGAGGGTCGGTAAACCTGACAATCTATTTATACCCACAGACAATGGGACAGCGAAGACTGTTGTATATTCACAAGTTTTACGTAGTTAATTTGTATTGTATCTATCTATCTATCTATCTATATAAAAACGAGTTGTGTGTATGCATGTTTGTTTGTTTGTAAAAAGAGCGTTTGCATATGACGTCATTATTAGTACATACGGCTTTGTATATGGACAGACAATGGGAAAGCCAAGAATGTTGTATATTCGCAATTTTTACGTAGTTTGAAACGCATATATAAATCTATCTATATTCACAGGTGGGACACAGGGACACAACTACAATGGCGCGTAACTAATATGGCGCGTAACGAGTTACGCGCGCGGGGGGGCTTGGGGGGCGCGAAGCGCCCCACCAACTAGGTGTTGGGGTGGCGCGAAGCGCCACCCCAACAGCTAGTATATATATATATATATATACGTCATATATTTATGTCATATTATTTATATATATTGTCACCCAACACTCACCAACATTTTGTGACAATTATCTTAGTCAGAATAGTCGAAAAGTATAACTACTTCTCTGGGGATGACACGAACCCACAAGGTCCCTTAGGCAAGGACTGAATATTGTGCAAATTGCCTATTGTTTGCACTTAAAGTTTTATCAGAGGCAACACTGGTAGCGTCAATAGTAAAGAACGCCTCCCATCCCCTGATACAAAAGGTGAAATTATGCAAGTTGCCGATCCTGGATCTTCAAAAAAGCTTATAGTATTACAATGAAACTTCAAGGAAATAATGATAGGGATACCAAACACAATCAAAACAAACTTTTTTTTTCCTGGTTGTGAAAAGGAATATCAACAAAAGCCCCGGGGACAAGAGCTGTAAATGATGCAAGTTATAAATTGTATACATACAGGACTTATCATCGGGAAAGGGAAAATTTGGATTCTGTGTGTATCAGAAAAAGCCAAGGGTATAGGGTATTAAGGTGAAAAATTTAGGGAATGTTAAGGAGTATCCCAAACTAAATCGAAAGACACTATGTATGTTCAGTTTATCAAAAAGTAGACCTATATCATAAAAACAGCTAAGGGTAAAAAGGTGAAAATAACCATCTTGTTCAACATAGTCTAAAGGTTAAATAATTATGCCTATAGAAATGGCATTGATGGAACGTTGGAAATTGACTGGAGTACTACAGGCCCCATTTGCCGTTTATATATGCCCTCTCTACTCAACACTGATCAAAATTTTGAAAAAGTAATTTTATTTGAAATAAGTAAAAGGTCTTGTAACTATGCCTCCAGGCACACCCCCCCCCCAGGAAAGTCTCCAGGGCAAGGATTGCAAACTATACAGTTCAACCTTTTTTAATTCAAGGACTTGTCGTTAGGAAAAGGGAGAATTTTGATTCTGATTGTGTTCGGAAGGGTAAGGTGTATTAAGGCAAAACTTCAGGGAATGTTAAGGGGCATGCTTAGCAAGATATAAAGATATTATGGGCATCCAGTTTTTTAAAAGGCGCATTTGCAATATCTCGAGAACGGTTGAAGGTATTAGGTCTAAAATTTTAGAGTATGTAGGCAGGGATGTTGAAAAATGGTGGTAAGGCAGCCATGCTCTTCTTAGATGTAATATCCCCAAAGACATTTGATCCTAATTTTGCAATAGCCCTCTTGTTCAAAATAGTCTGGAAGTCAAATAACCATGCCTCCAGGGGTGAAAAAGCCCCAAAGCCCAAAGGGCAAGCGCTACATGTTAAATAAGTTGCCCTTTGTTTATATATAAGGCTACAACTCTATCCTGAGTCTCCAAAAAGGCTAAGGGTATTTTGATAAAACCTTTAAAAAATTTTGAGGAGGTTGTCAAAATAAAATCAAAACACACTTTATGCAAGAGGGCTGTCAAGAGAATAAAATAGCAACGTTTAAGGGATGGTTAAGGGTATTAAGTTGGAACTCCAAATCATGTTGATAGGGAACTTGAAAAAGAATAAATAGACCCTTCTTCTTCCTCTTTTAGATCCTCTCCTTTACACTAATAGAATAATTTAAAAAAATTCATTCAAAATATTCGCAAGATCTAATAGCTTTGCCCACGTGGATGCCATGCCCCCATAGTCCCCGGGGCAAGAATTGTAAATTATTCAATTAGTTCCGGAAAAGAAGTTTTCCAAAGATAAGTAAAGAACCATATTAAACGTAAGACTGACAGAAATAAATGTCTATAATAATTCAAACTAAAAACAATAGAACATTACTAATAAAGAATAAATGAAACCCAAAACAAACGAAATTAAAATAAATGATTATAGAAGACATGGAGATAGCAGGTATATAGATGAATAAATAAATCTTAAAACGAATATAAATTGAATTGAAAGTTAAAATCAAACTTGAAACGAATAAAATTACAACAAACAGGAGTTTGGCTACTGCCCTTTTCCCCCTTCCCTAACCGTACAAGTCTAGAGGTTGTTGCGTCATTTTCGCCTTACTGAAAGCGAAATATATTACAAATATTCTCATTTTTGTTTACAGTAGCAAAAATAAAAATAAAAATTGCAGTGAAATAAATTTTGAATTACCAAGTTTCCAAGAATTAATAAAATTATATTTCAAATATTCAGTTATTTTCGTTAGTTATTTCCAGTCGTCTTGATTATTATAATTATTGAATTTTTATTTTTCCTCGGTGTTTTGAAAAGTAAACTATAGTGTTCCATACCTGTATAGTTTCAATAAAACGCAAATAATGCAATAAGCTTTAGACTTTTGCAGTTAGAGAAGGGGAAACAGAGCAGTAAGAAAAATGAAAATATGAAATATATAAAGAAATTCTTTAAAAAAAATATAAAAGAATGTCAAATAAGACGAACAGAAATAAATTTAAGAAACACTTTTCCATAGAAGAAATTTTTAAAAGAAAAGTAACGAGCTTGTTTAAAACAAAGACGAGGAGAGGTAAAGTAAAATAGTAATACAAATTTAAAAATTACATATTCATCCATCAATGAATAAATGAGACTCATGACGAACATGAATTACACTGAATAATCAAGTTAAACTTAAAACAGACGTAAATTAACAGTAAGAGGAGTAGTGCTAACGCCCTATAAGCCCTCTAAAGGTAAGATTGTCATTTGCGCTTTAACAAAACCAAATCATATTTTAAAATTTTTTTTTATTAAGCTAATAAACCCAAAATTTCTCAGACTTCCAGGAACGAATATCATTATATATAAGACAGTCAGCATACTTTCATTAGTTGTTTTTTCAGCAATCTTGGTTGATATGGTATTTTTTTCCTTTTTTGTTGATGTTATGACGAATAAAAACACGATACTCGAAATAAAACAGCTTACAGTAAAGCGCAAAAGATTTTCTTTCTTTTAGAAGCTCCAAGGGGCAATGGCCCTACTTCTATTTTTGGTAATTTCCGTTCGTTTTCAATTTGACTTTATTATTCATTGTAATTTCGGTTCATTTTTAAAATTATTTATTCATTGATGGGGAATTCTGTTCGTTTTAAGTTTGAATTACTTATTCATTAATCACTGATTTTAACTTTATTACTTCATTTCTGCTCGTCTTTGGTTTAGTGCAATTCTTTCTTTGAAAAGCTTCTTTTATGGAAAAAGTCTTTTTTAAACTTATTCCTATTAAACGTGTTTTTTTGAGGATGCGCTTTAACGGAGGCATTAATTGAGGTGTTATCAAACAGAATGCAGTAGTATCTGCTGTTTTCAAGGTGGAATAAAAAATCTCGAGCAAAATTTTGCTCGTGCAAAGCCATTCAAAATGTTAAAACTTATATTTAAAGAATTAATCTACAGAGCAAATAGACTACAGCTATAACACTATGGGTCTGGAGAACGCATGAAGTCTGCCCAGTTTTCCAAATTTTTGTTTTATTAATATGTGTATATAAAATAGTGAAATATACGTTGAATGTTCATTACTAAAAGTTTAACAGGAAATTAAAAGGGAAAAATATAGCATTTTAAAAAGAAAGATTACCTTTTACCACGAGCGTTGTAATTTCTAACGGAAGCTAAATCTTCAGTCCAAAATTTTGTCAACAGAGTAGTGCTTGCTTTTGGAACTACTTGTTTTACCTTGAAAGGTTAAAAACTTTTAAAAAGCGTAAAAAGAGATACACGAATAACATTGAAAAGTTACGTAACACAATATTAAAAGTTATCGTTAAATATTAATATTGAAATTCAAGGTTTTCCAAATGTAAAAGCCAAAGTTTTTCTTCCTTCGCTCATGTTTCGACCAATGTAATAATATCTACAACTACATGGTATTTGATACATCCCTCTTAGACGAGTAACTGGGGTATTTTAACTCGTCTAAGAGGGGTGTATCAAATACCATGTAGTTGTGGAAATTATTACATTGGTCAAACACACCAAAATTTAGGAACAAGATTGCAGCAACACAAAGGAAGTATTGAAAAAGCATTAAAATCTAAAAATAACTCCATATCTTTCGATCCAGTTTTAAGCAATCATATTTTAGAAAATCCAAACCATTATGTTCTATATGACAAAACAATTCTAATTAGCAATGACCTAGGAATCAAACAAACTGTCCGCGAGGCAATCGAAATCAAACGAAACTTAAATAATAATACATCAAACAGTTCGTGGTAACGAACTGTAGTAAGGAGCGACCCGGCTCAATAGTAACCAAAACTCTAAAAAACGGTATTTTGATACCAATAGTTACACCAAAGAATCGCATTTTAATGCTGATTTTAAATATACAAGTTTCATCAAGTTTCGTCCGACCCATCAAAAATACAAGCCTGAGAAAATTTGCCCTATTTTAGAGAATAGGGGGAAACACCCCCTAAAAGTCATAGAATCTTAACGAAAATCACACCATCAGATTCAGTGTATCAGAGAACTCTTCAGTACAAGTTCCAAGCTCCTATCTACAAAAATGTGGAATTTTGTATTTTTTGCCAGAAGACAAATCACGGATGCGTGTTTCTTTGTTTTTGTTTTTTTTTCTTTTTCCCAGGGGTGATCGTATCGATCCGGTGGTCCTAGAATTTTGCGAGAGGGCTCATTCGAACGGAAATAAAAAGTTCTAGTGCCCTTTTTAAGTGACCAAAATATTGAAGGGCACCTAGGCCCCCTCCCACGCTAATCATTTTCCCAAAGTCATCGGATCAAAATTCTGAGATAGCTATTTTATTTATCATAGTCGAAAAACCATATAACTATGTCTTTGGGGACGACTTACTCCCCCACAGTCCCCGTGGGAGGGGCTGCAAGTTACAAACTTTGACAAGTGTTTGCATACAGTAATGGTTATTGGGAATTGTACAGATGTTTTCAGGGGGATTTTTTGGTTGGGCTAAGGGGTTGAGAAGAGGGAGTTATGTGGGGGAAACTTTCCATGGAGGAATTTGTCATGGGGGAAGACGATTTCCATGAAGGGGTCTCATCATTTTCTAGCATTATTTAAAAAAGCAATGAAAAAATAAATATGAAAAAGTCTTTTTCAACTGAAAGAAAGGAGTAGCATGAAAACTTAAAACAAACAGAAAATATAACGCATATAAGGGGTTCACCTCCTCCTAATACCTCACTCTTTACGCTAAAGTATTTTTAGTAATTTCAACTATTTATTCTACGGTCTTTGTGATTCAGGGGACAAAATTTAAGCTTAAGTGTACAGAGCGAGGTATTGACGAGTGGAAGAGCCCCCTCATATACGTAATAAAAACATACGAATATAGAAGTTTGTTATGTAAGCTAATTCGTAAGTTACGCATATCTTTTACAAAAATTAAAAGTTCTAGTTGCCTTTTTAAGTACCCAAAAAATCGGATGGCAACTGAGCCTCCCCCTCCTTTTATCTCAAAATTATTCAACCAAAACTAGGGGAAAGCCATTTAGCCAAATAAATAAACATGCAAATTTTGCTTTGATTATTCATCTGCGGAGAGCCGAAATCAAAACATGGATTAACTAAAAAACGTTCAGAAATTAAATAAAAAACAAGTTTTTTAGCTGAAAGTAAGGAGCGACATTAAAACTTAAAACGAGCAGAAATTAACTCCGTTTATGAAAGGGGCTGTTCCCTCTTAAGCGCCCTGATCTTTACGCTAAAGTTTTTACTGTTTTAAAAAATAAAGTTAAGAGAAAGAGTCAAACTTTAGCGTAAAAAGCGGGGCGTTGAAGAGGGAACAGCCCCTTTCATATACGGAGTAATTTTTGCTCATTTTAAGTTTTAATGTCGCTTCTTACTTTCAGTTTAATAAAAACTTGTTTTTTTTATTTAATCTCTAAATAGAGACTTGGGTGAATACATACTCAACCCTATGTACACAACATTAATTATAGAAAATAATATAATTCAAAATAAAACAAAAATAGGAACGAATAAAAACAAGCCCAATCCCAAAAGAATTACAAGATTAGCTGCAGAGAAGGCAAATATCGCAATAAGAAATAATTCCAATTTTAATAAATACAGTTAGTGAAATGAATGAACCTTTTTAGCTTGTAAAATGTTAGCTTTTATCACACAGTCTTGGCTGAACTTTCAAACAGTTCGTGGTAACGAACTGTAGTAAGGAGCGACCCGGCTCAATAGTAACCAAAACTCTAAAAAATGGAATTTTGATACCAATAGCTACATCAAAAGAATCGCATTTTAATGCTGGTTTTAAATATATAAGTGTCATCAAGTGTAGTCTTACCCATCAAAAGTTATGAGCCTGAGAAAATTGCGTTATTTTAGAAAATAGGGAGAAACGCCCCCTAAAATTCATAGAATCTTAACGAAAATCACACCATCAGATTCAGCGTGTCAGAGAACCCTACTGTAGAAGTTTCGAGCTCCTATCTACAAAAATGTGGAATTTTGCATTTTTTGCCAGAAGGCAGATCACGGATGCGTGTTTATTTGTTTTTTTTTTTTTTTTTTTTTTTTTCCCAGGGTGATCGTATCGACCCAGTTGTCCTAGAATGTTGCAAGAGGGCTCATTCTAACGGAAACGAAAAGTTCTAGTGCCCTTTTTAAGTGACCAAAAAAATTGGAGGGAGCGTAGGCCCCGTCCCACGCTAATTATTTTCCCAAAGTCAACGGATCAAAATTCTGAGATAGCCATTTTATTCAGCGTAGTCGAAAAACCTTATAACTATGTCTTTGGGGACGACTTACTCCCCCACAGTCCCCGTGGGAGGGGCAACAAGTTAAAAACTTTGACTTGTGCTTACATACAGTAATGGTTATTGGGAAGTATACAGGCGTTTTCAGGAGGATTTTTTTGTTTGGGGGAGGGGTTGAGAAGAGGGGGATATACTGGGGGAACTTTCCTTCGAGAATTTGTAATGGGAGAAGAAAATCTCCATGAAGGGAGCGCAGGATTTACTAGCATTATTTAAAAAAAAACAATTAAAAAATAAATGTGAAAAAGCTTTTTCAGCTGGAAGTAAGGAACAGCAATAAAACTTAAAACAAACAGAAATTATTACCCATATGAGGGGCTCACCTCCTTCTAATACCTCGCTCTTTACGCTAAAGTATTTTTAGTAATTTCAACTACTTATTCTACGGCTTTTGTGATTCAGGGGGTCATTCTTAATGAATTGGGATAAAATTTAAGCTTTAGTGTAAAGAGCGAGGTACTGACGATGGGGCGAATCCCCTCATATATGTAATAAAAACATGAGAATACAAAAGTTCTTTACGTAAGCTAATTTATAAGTTACGTAAATCTTTTACCAATAAAAAGATTCGTAAAAAATTAAAAGTTCTAGTTGCCTTTTTAATTAACCAAAAAATCGGAGGGCAACTAGGCTTCGTCCCCCGCTCTTTTTTTCTCAAAATCATTCGATCAAAATTATGAGAAAGCCATTGAGCCAAAAAAAAAAAATATGCAAATTTCGTTTTGATTATTCCTCTGCGGAGAGCCAAAATCAAAACATGCATTGATTCAAAAACGTTCAGAAATTAAATAAAAAAAAAACAAGTTTTTTTAACTGAAAGTAAGGAGCGACATTAAAACTTAAAACGCACAGAAATTACTTCGTATACGAAAGAAGCTGCTTCCTCATCAACGCCCCGCTCTTTACGCTAAAGTTTTTTACTGTTTTAAAAAGGAGAATTGAGAGAAAGAGTCAAACTTTAGCGTAAAGAGCGCGGCGTTGATGAGGAAGCAGCCTCTTTCATATACGAAGTAATTTCTGTGCGTTTTAAGTTTTAATGTCGCTCCTTACTTTCAGTTAAAAAAACTTGTTTCTTTTATTTAATTCGTTAAGAAGTAATGATGAAAGGCTGTTTAAAAAAAAAGATTTTTAACCGAGAACTTTTATTGTAAGTGTGTTATTATTTATTATTTTCTTTGCTGAAGACGGCCCTTAGATATAGGGCTGAAATATTCAAATAGGTGTTGTCCGTCACTGTCTTGGGAAAAAAAAGTCCTCATTATTCTCTCTTCTGTATTTGTAGTACTTGTATTTCACACTTATAGGTTCACACTTTCCGTAAGAGCCGTGAAAGTTAGACCCTTAGAACTCCGTAGCAATAAGCTGAAATTGGAGAACTTGGAGAGGGAAAAAAAAAGTCAAAGTTTTTCTTTTGGATCTAAATTTTAATTAATTGAAAACTTAAGTTTTCTTCTTTTCTTAAAGACGGAAATTTCTTGAAATTGTGTGATTATTGAAATTTGTAAACAAAGAATTAGAGAAATTTATTGTTGCATTGTTTATTTTATCACACTTGAATTCGTTCAAGCTTAATTATACTTAACCTAATAATATTTATTTATTTATATTTTATTTTTAATTTTAATTTAATTATAGTTTGGATTACGTTTAAGCTTAGGATCAAGCCGCAGATTGAACTTTTTTTTAATATCAAAAATCTCTTGAGGCTCCTCAGGGATTCTTACCTTTAAGACCAGAAGTCCCATAACAATAATGCAGAAAATATTGAGAAGGGTAAGGCTCATGCTCAAGCTGCCTAAAAAAGCTGCTTCAACGTTGAGTGATGATGAATAGAGGGGTTCGTAGCTTGCTGGAAGGTCCAAATCACCTGTGATTGTTTTAACCAGACTGAGCGAAAAAAGCATACCCTAAAAATATATTTGGCTTTATTTCGGTGATAATTGGTTGCCATTGGTGAAGTGGGGTTCACATGGGTGTCATGCTAATTGTTTTGTGCGTCTAGTTCTTCCCAATCCTGATATTTGTTTTTTTTTTCTTACTCCAAACACTTTTACTCCAAACAGAGGCTATAGCAAATCTAAGGCTATTTAAAAATCAATTGTTAATTTAAAATGTAAAAACAGATTATAAGAGAAGTGGAAGCTAAAACTTGCTGATTGGCTGAAGTCAGGAATTCTAGACCTTGAGTTGTGTAGTCTAGAACTAGATTGGCAGTGCAGACCTAAAATATAAAACCCAGATTTCGGCTTGCTATTCATATTTTGAACAAAATCTTGCAACAAATTTTAGTAATACTTGTTATATATTATTCATATATTATCAAATAAACCTCACAGAGGACTTGCCGTGAGAATACAGAGTCATTAGAAGCTATTATGAAGCTACTAAATGCTCTAGGAAACAGGATTAGGTTATGTTTGGGAGTGTCTCGAAGGGGTATGGGACATACAAGATGGACCCAGAATATACAATAAGCATCGTGCCTGAAAATGACACAAAATACGTTAAATCTAAAAAAGCTTATAATCTCAAGCCCAATTTTGGGTATAGTCTAGTATATCTGGCTGTATTGCTTATATATGTATACCTCTGGCCCAGTCTTAGATCGTAAGGGAGGACTGCGTCAAAAAGCTATGGATAAATTAAATGGATAGATAAATAAATAAAATTATTGCTCATTCAAAAAACGGTACAAGACCACAAATGGGGTAAACAAATAAACAAAAAGTAACAAAAACTTAGGTACTATATAAATACACAAAGACACTTAAGGACGAATAACGATGGCAAGGCTCCTGGACTCAATTGACTTTAAAAAATCCATCTGGCGCCTTGCGAGAGCTGCAAGGGGTCTGCAATTCCGAACTGACGCGACCCCGACGCATTCTTTGCCCACGGTCTTAAATTGAGCAGAAATTTTGTATATTTATAGTAGTCTAAATGCAGCTGTCTTTTGTCACCTCCGGAAAAGATATTCCAAAATGGAGACATAGCTAGAAAGTGAGGTATAACCAAATCATTTCATAGCCGGGCTCGAATCTGCCGGTTTTTTTTTTTTTTTTTTTTTTTTTTTTTTTTTTTTTTTTTTTTTTTTTTTTTTTTTTTGGTAATAGAACGCCATACGTTTTTCTTGCCTTTTCTCCAAAATGATTTATCAGCAGGAAAAGTGTAAAAACCATAATCGACCCAATAGGCGTTCCTAAGTAAACAGAAGGATTGGATAAAACAACATCATCATCACCAAACTTGACAACAAGGTCCCACGAATTCGCTTCTTTTCTGCAAAACGCAACAACTTCACTTTTGTCAGTATTAAAGGCGAGACCGATCTGTTTATACGCTTTGCTAAATACTTCGAATTTTTCTTGAATTCTAGAAAGGCAACGGCTCGTGTTTAAAGTATCATCCGCATAATTTAACAGTGAGAGATCCATTCCCGGGAAAATACAACTCATTTTAACTGAATTCTGGCTCTCAAGGACGCTATTA
Organism: Artemia franciscana; assembly: GCF_032884065.1. Lineage (NCBI taxonomy): Eukaryota > Metazoa > Arthropoda > Branchiopoda > Anostraca > Artemiidae > Artemia > Artemia franciscana. Next base: position 46,418,536 of record NC_088872.1, on the reverse strand, counting down.
TTATGCAATAGTGGTGATGAAATAGCACCCTGTCGGATCCCTTCCCTCACTGGTACTGATTTACGCAGAATAATTTGTCCAATTCAAGAAGGTACTTTAACTCGGATAGAAAATTTACTATACACATTACGAAAAGGTAAATAACCAACTGGTCCACGCCATGTTTATGTACTGCAAGTCATAGCTGAACATGTATTCCGGAGTTAAATTCCCTACGGATATCGTGACCTTCCAGAAAAATGCACTCATTTGACGCATCGGCTTCTATAAGCATATTAGCTAAAATATAATGGACGTGCTCGCGACCTCTCAAAGCCCCTGGTACTGATAGGGTAGATGACTTCATGGGACTGCACCCTCAATAAAAAAAACTTTGCTGAAAAATACACCATGGAATTCAAAATATCGGAGAGCCCTAGAATAGCGGTTTCTAGCTGTGGTTTACAAAATAAAAAAATTATTATTTTCCTCAGAAGGGTAGTCAAGGATGCATGTTTACTTCTGCATTTTTCCAGAAGTGATTGTACCGAACCAGTGGTTGTGAGGCAGTGCAACAACGCTTCCTAAGAAAAGAGTGATATGGGTACAATGCTCCCTCCTCACCATCGTCTTCTTTTCCCCAAATACATCTGATATAAATTTTGAATAAATTTTAGAGAAGACTCGTTTGATTGGAAATTGTAAATTCTTGTTCTCTTTTCAGAGTCATAAATGTTAGGAGGACAAATGACCCCCCCCCCGTTCCACAAATAATTTTAATCCAACGCATCACACCAAAATTGTGAGATAGCCATTCTGATCAAAATAGTCCAAAGAACATATAAAACGTATCCAGGGTGGACACAGCACCAAGAGCCCAGGGGCAAGGGTTGCAAGTTCTGCCTAGGGGCATCAAAGGTTTTAATCGAACGGGTGGTCGCATAAACTTTGGATGAGGCTCATTTGATTGGAAATTAGAAGTTCTTGGGCATTCAATTGAACCTTTCAGAGAGCGTTGTGGGGTGTGTCAAACTAATTTAATAGACGTTATGTGCATATAGGTTGTTAAATGGACGTAAATCGGAAATAACAAGTAGATTAATTTGGAACTTTCAGAAACGAAAAGGGAGACGACCAATTGACCAAGAAGGTGGCATTTCCACGGGGCCACTACTGCTACCACTAAAAGTACTGCTTCTATAGCGAGTACTACAATGGCTTAGGATATCGAAATGAACACATGAGGAAACGTTGAGGGGAAACTTGAACTAAATGAAAACATACAATTCTTGATAATACAGGTGTATGAGCAATATTTTGGGAACGGCTTACTGTATCAAGAAGAAACATCTAGGGTGTCATGAGGGAGATGTTCAACTGACCAAAAGGCAACTTGTATCTGCTACTACTGCTATTAGTACTACTACTACTATTACAGCACTATTGCTGCTACTACTACCCCTACTGCTATGATACGCGTATCAGATAAAATATTTTTAATAACTCTTTCTTTACTTGGGGGGGGGGGGCGGTATTTGAACTAAATCAAAACACACTTGTGCATGCAGATTGGCAAAATAGCGTATCTCAAAATGGATTTGGGTATTAAGTTGGAACTCTCAAAGAATGCTTAAAAGGGAAGATTAATTGAATAAAAATGCATGCTTCTACTAACACTACTATCACTGCTACTTCTACTACTACTCCTACTCCTGCTCCTACTAAACTACTCCGACTACTAATTCAATTGCAATCAATCGCAAGGCTAAGAGTATTATTATCTTAATACTCTTAACTTGATTGGATTTGAATATAACTAGGAAGTTCTACTGCCTTTTTAAGAGTCAAAAGTGATAATGTGTTCGATGGTACTACAAAATCTACTACTTCTACCACCAGTGCTGCTCTTGCAGTGAGAAGTTCCAAGACTGGGATATCGAAGTTAAAATTTAAGGAAATTTATAGGGGAAAGTTTGAACTACATAAAAACTGCTAGTCTTCCCCTAGTCCTCCAGTCACATTTCAAACCATTTAACAAGAAGTGGTTCAAATCAAATTTAAATTAAGGCGTGGAAATGTGGAAATCTTTTGAAATTGAGTGATGTGAGGGAGAAGCACACAACTAAAACAAAACTTTTCAAGATCTTCTCCCAAGCTGATAAAATTACACACAGACTTTTGGCACCGTTTTAAGGTGCAAATAAAAAACTTGCTGTGTGCACACAAATGTTAAAGGGAGTACTTGCAATATCTTCGGAACGTCTCACCGTATCAAGCAGTAACTTCTTGGGCGTCGTGAGGGGGACGTTCTACAAGCCAAAAGGCAAGGTATTTACACTACTAATGTTATTAATACTGTGGCTTCTACTGTTGCCACTGCTACTAATAAAACATTGCTACTGCTACTACTGCTCGTACTATTATCGTGATGCTAGTGCTATTAATAAAAAGGGTATGAAGGTGAAAATTTGAAAGAATATCTAGGGGAAATTTGAACTAGATTAAAACAGACCATGTGAATGCAGATTGTGAAAAGGTCGTATCTCAGGAATGGATTAGTGAATTAAGTCGAAACTTTCGGGGTATTCTTAAGGGGGTAGATCAATTGACCAAAAGGCAATATGTGGACGCTACTACCAATAATACTACACTACTTCTATCGCAAGAAGTAGTCTTTCTCTAAAAGCTTGGAACCCACTGATTGGTCAAAGCAAATTGTGTGATGAACCTCACGTCTAGAGAAAGACGTGATGAACTGCAAGACATTACTTCAACTATTACTTCTATCGCAACTACTACTAATGCTAAGAGTACTAAGATGAAAATTCAAGAATCCATGAGCGGAAAGCTCAACTAAATTTAAACACACTTTGGATCCACAGGTTATCAAAAGGGCATATCTGAATAATTTGACTTGATATATTAACTGGGAAATCGTCCCCCTTGTGCCTAATTATAGCGCGAGTTTCATTCGTGCTTCACTGAAAGCAGTATATATTTTAAGTAATTTATTTTTTGAGAAATATATAGATTAATTATACCTTCAAGAAATAAATAGATTAACGAAAGCTCTCAAAATTTATTTTTTTAAATATATTTTTGTATCATCAATATAATTCCATCAGGCTGATATGTGCTAAAGTTTCATTCATGATACCACTGCTACTAGCACTACTACCATTACAACAACTGGTTCTTTAGCGAGTACTACCAAGGCTGAGGATATTGAAGTGAAATTTGAAGAAATGTTAACCCCTTCCTCGATGAAGATTACCCCCGGAAATTCCCTCCATATTTCCTCTGGATGATTCCAGATGTTATTAGAAAGAGAATTGAAAGTTTTACTCACCTGTCTAAGTCAGAGGCATTTCTATAGTGCTGCTTATAGTACAGAGCAAAAAGAGTGAAACTTTTAGGGAATGTTTAGGGGCAATTACAAATAAACGAAAAGACTATGTGCATACAAGATTTCAAAAGGGTATATAAGCAACATCATAGGTAGGGCCGCTCTATCATAGATAGCAATATCATTGAAACTTATAAAGGAGCTATTTTGATTGAAAATTAAAAGTTTCGGTGCTCTTTTTAATAGTCAAAAGTGATTGAAACACAAGCAGCCCCTTCCCTAGTCCATTAATCCATTGAAATCCATTAAAGTCCAAGGATGTTCGATCAAAATTATCAGATAGCCACTTTGTTCAGTACAGTTGAAAGTTCTAATAAATACGTTTCTAGAGATATTAGGTATCTCAACCCCAAACAGCTATGCAATTTGGCCGTAAAACTAAATCTTGCTTTAAAGCTAAATCAAAATGCATTGTGTGTATGCTGGTTTCCAAGAAGATATCTCAGTAATATCCAAAGAACGACCGAGGGTATTAAGTTGAAACTTTCAGGGCTACTACTGTTACTACTTTTTCTCTTACAATTCAGCCAAGGCAAAAGAGTGTATGTGTATCCAGGGTTCAAAGAGCATAGATAAAATTTTTCGGGAATGGTATTAAGTTTTATTTTTCAGTCTAACTTTAAGGAGTTATAAAGCTAAATTAAACAATACAATTCGTGTCCAGATTTTCAAAAGAGCGTAAGCTGTTACAAATCTTTGAAAAATTTTTCTCCAACATAGAAACAGCTGGCCAAATTATAGATTCTTATAGAAAAAACTGAAACGATATAAAATATTATTTGTATATAAAAAAGAAAAGGTCTCTGTCAATAGAAAAGGAACAGAGATTATCTTTTTTTAAACTCTTCCCAAAAAATAAGTTTTTCAAAGAAAAGTAAAGAGCTCCATTAAACCAGAAATAAGCAGACATTAAGTCAAATAATCTTCATAACATAGAACTACCACGAGCGACCATCAATAAATAAATGAAACCCAAAACAAACATAAATTACAATAATTAGCCGATTCAAACTCCGATAACGATAACTAACCAATTAACAACCAGAAATTAACATGAATAAGGCTGAGGATTTCCATTCTCTCTCGAGACCAGAACATAATTTGAACTTTACTGGAAAAAATTGAATGTGGATTAACAGTTTAATATACACATACTGACAATTATTCCTTGAAATCTTAATAATGTTCGATATTTTAAAGTTAAAAAGTTTAAAACCTTTAAAATGTATTTTGTGCAATTTTCTGTAAATGTATAAATGAATAATACATAAATGTAAAGTGAAAACAACTAAAGTGTTTATTTTTAAATTAACAGAGACAAGAATGACAATAAGACGGAAAACGAATAAAAATTAATCAAATAAATATAAATTATACCCTGTAATAAAATTATCAAAAGTCTAAAAATTGTTTGAGGTGGTGACCAGGGTCGAAAGTAAAAAAATAAACTAGGGAGGTTCTGTTTCCCCGTGCGAAGACTCTTCTTTTAAAACAGAGAAAAACCAACTTTATCCTTACTGCATTCACTACTGGAGGCAATAAAGCTGCTGATATTGCAACACCCACCAAAGATCCAACATTATTCCCTAGAACTGACAAAGCAACTCCAACTCCAGAGGGAATAGCTACTAGTAAGCCTATCCCGAGTGATCTTAGCTGACCTCTAGACTTCATTTCTTCGGTAATAAAAACACCTGTAAAGACAGAGAAAGGCTGGAGAATAGAAACAAATAGCTTAAATTAAAATATTTGTTTACAAAAAGTAATTTGTTTTGTTTTCATAGAATGTTTTGTTATGAGCCTTAAGTTTCTAAGGTTTTCCTTTCTCGTGTGATTCTTACCTACTAAAGTATTTCCATGCCTTGATGCGCATATGGAAGCAGCATCTCTCTGGCGGCATTTCAGCAGCCGTACTATTCTGGTTAGTGATCTGTTTGCCAAAGCAACCTCCTTTTCTAGGGCAATATCTAGTATGGTCCTCTACCAGTTTTCTATTTTTAGCCTATCTAGTAGATTCAATCGAACATTTTATTTGTTATTTGTGAACCTGTCTTAAGGTATCTGCGAGAGGAGGGATGTAGGGTAGGGTTTCATTTTGTGGCTATTGCAAATTCTTCCAAAGAGGTTTTAAATCAGTTCCTGACACTTAACATGGGGTGTGACCATTGTGTGTAAGCATGCATATAGCAGCCAAGAAAAGTAAGATTAATATTAGATATAAGAAAACAATTTTCTTATCTTACTGCGGCTTCCACTTTTGTTTTAGTTTCATTAAAGCGCTCATTACTTGGTAGAGCCGTTATACTAGGTGCTTCGACATCGCAAAGCTTATTAGTATTTTCACTTTAGGGAGAAACTTGGGTAAGAATTTTGGTCTAACAATCTTGTCTAAAAGCCGTCTATGTAATTTAATTTCGTTTCCGAGTATCTCTCTTTGTTAACAATAGTTTCAGCAATCTAACTGTTTTTTTTTTTGTTTTTTTTTTACAGCTTTTTATGTTTCTCTGTCTATAAGCAATATGGAATTCCAAATCGTCCGTCCAAGCATGAATAATCATTTAGACCAAAAAAAAGAAGTTGTATGAAAATTCATTTTTTCCTTAAACTTGAGTAAACATAAAAGCGATCATTAGAAATGACAAATGAAATATCAAAGAGTGGTATACGAATTTACAAACTTAAGAATCACCTTGCGTCTATGATCTAAAATGAAAAAAAAACAACAAAAAATAAAATAACAGCTCAATCGTCTTTTGATAGCATAAATAGCAAAAAGACAAAAGCAAAGCGGACAGGAAAAAGACCAAAGCAAATAGCAAAAAGTATATACCGTTATGCCAACTGTAAATGTTTGAGTAAATCAAACCATAAAAGAATCCAATTCCAAGACATGACAGCAAGCTGATAATTTCGTTTTTGAAACCCAGTTTGTACAATCTGCTATCTCGGATTGATAAACCAAAAGTTCCGGCGAGTATTGGACCCTTAAGAATATAAAAATTATTATCATATTCAAGAAGAAAACCTTGTGGCTGTAAGTAATAAAGAAATGTTGCAAGCAGCCACTGTAGTTTTCCAAGTTTTGCAAGACAGCCTACATTATAAAACAAAATATTAAAAGAGTCTGAATTCAGACAAGCCTTATGTTGACACGTCGATGACCAGTTGAAATGCAAAGAACTGATGTTTGATAAAAGATAGCGATTCAAGTTACTACAAAACTAAACTTAGGGTACCAAGACACCTTGAAGGGTTGCATAAACTATACCCACAGAGAAACAGAGAACTTGCCTATATAAAAAAATTAAGACTTGTAAAATTTCCTTCTTTTACGTGTTTAAAATTCCACAGAGGAGAACCAACCAGTTTTGTGTTTTGTTTTTTACCGACTGTAAATGTGGCACAAACCGGTAAAACTAGCAAATACAAACGCGGACTTTCTGAAATATGTAAAAAAATCGGGCTTTCTAAAATATGCTTAAGATATTATGATTAGATTTCAAACATACTTCACAATAAAAACGTTGAAATTAAAGCATACTTTTTAACACGAAAAGTTATGACAGTAATCTCTCTTTTTTTGCTATAGCCCGCGAGTTATGGTTACAGAGTAACTCATTCAACGGTGCGTGGTATTGGATGAGTCTAAAATAGGTTGTATCATCATAAGGCTGCGAAAATACCAATACACTGAAAATGGTATTTTACAGGTTTCTTAGATGTGGATGAATTACTGCGGTTATAGATTTGAAACAGTCAGTATACACAGGTGCAAGAATGAAGCCTTTCCTTCAAACAGGTCTGATCTGTACAGTCGCACACACACACGAACCCATAACTTCAGCCATTAGCTAGATTTGGCGGAATTTTTCCAACCTATTTGACAACTAGGCTGACCGAAATATTTTGTCGCAATTATCTTCCCTCTCCACTGAGATTGGGTAAGGCAAAAATAATAGGAATGCACAATTATGAACTTAGTTCTTATTTAGCACGAGCTTGGGATGGTGCCTCCCTTACATCACCCCGCAGAGACTGGATTGCACCTGGACAAATAAAGGGAATAATTGGAAGGCTATCTTTTACTCCGTGTTTAGTTCTGTTTAGATCTGATAACCGCTTATGATAGCACTATGATGGACAGCTGGAATTCAAAAGGGGGCAAATGATTTTGCCCAAATGATTTTTCTTCAAAATATATATATATATACTAGCTGTTGGGGTGGCGCTTCGCGCCACCCCAACACCTAGTTGATGGGGCGCTTCGCGCCCCCCCCCCCCCCAAGCCCCCCCGCGCGCGTAAGTCGTTACGCGCCATATTAGTTACGCGCCATTGTAGTTGTGTCCCTGTGTCCCACCTGTGAATATAGATAGATTTATATATGTGTTTCAAACTACGTAAAAATTGCGAATATACAGCTTTTCAATTGCCAGCAATTGATCTGAAAATGTTTGACCAGAGTCATCGTTTTGCAATCGGACACGCATATTTGTAGTTAATTTTAATATTTTTACGTGTGCCCATAAATTAGAATTTTTCAGGCAAGCATTCATTTCGTCTGCAGGAGTTAAACTACGTAAAAATTGCGAATATACAACATTCTTGGCTTTCCCATTGTCTGTGCATATACAAAGCCGTATGTACTAATAATGACGTCATATGCAAACGCTCTTTTTACAAACAAACAAACATGCATACACACAACTCGTTTTTATATAGATAGATAGATAGATAGATACAATACAAATTAACTGCGTAAAACTTGCGAATATACAACATTCTTCGCTGTCCAAATGTCGCTGCATATAAATAGATTGTCAGGTTTACCGACCCTCGAACATGCAACGTACAATTGTCCATGGGAAAAACAATCAGTATTAAGATCTATACCACATTTTTCTAATGATTGACCTTGAGCTTTGTTAATGGTGATTGCAAATGCTAATCGAATTGGGAATTGCAATCTTTTAAATTGAAAAGGCAGATCCGTTGGAATCATGGGAATGCGAGGAATAAGAACAGCCTCACCCTCAAAAGGCCCTGTCAGGATTGTGGCCTCTATTAGGTTTTCCATTGTTTTTTTACGGCAAGTCGCGTGCCATTGCAAAGCTTTGGTGGGTTGATATTTCTTAAAAGTATTATTGGTACGCCTATTTTTAGTTGTATCACGTGTGGTGGAAACCCTGAAAGATCTATGGAATTTAAAAATTCAGATGGATAATTAACCGCTTCATTTGGTTCCAAAACTGTGTCGACTGACTTGTAAAGGACTGCCTGGTCTCGAATCTTGGTCAAAACAATATTGTTGATTTCGTGGACGTCTATATTTTTGGGTGCGAGAATCGCTCTTTCACTTAGCCATTTATTATTTTTATAATTTTTTAGAATATTCGGAAATACTTTTTCAATCAATTCATTTTTGGACGTCACTAAATTACAGAAATCAGCAGGTAGTTGTATACGTTCTGAAATTGAGTCTACTGGGAGCTTTCCGTTTCCAATTGCCAGCAATTGATCTGAAAATGTTTGACCAGAGTCATCGTTTTGCAATCGGATACGCATATTTGTAGTTAATTTTAATATTTTTACGTGTGCCCATAAATTAGAATTTTTCAGGCAAGCATTCATTTCGTCTGCAGGAGTTGATCTAGGTATTATAGGTAATGTTTGCCTGAAATCTCCCGCAAGCAATATTAATGTGCTGCCAAAGGGTTTCGACTTCGCTCTCAAATCTTTCAAGCATTGATCCAGAGCCTCGAGCGATTTTTTGTGTGCCATTGTGCACTCATCCCAAATAATAAGTTTGCATTGCTGCAATACTTTACCCATCCCAGATGATTTGGAAATATTGCACGTGGGAGTTTCTGTAGAATGCAAATTCAGAGGCAATTTCAAAGCGGAATGAGCAGTTCTTCCACCAGGCAGCAATGTTGCGGCTATTCCGGACGACGCAATTGCCAACGCTATATCATTTTTTGATCGAATTGATGCCAGAATCATTTATCACAAACGTTTTACCAGTACCTCCTGGCGCATCCAAAAAGAAAATTTCTCCAACGTTGTTATCGACACAATGCATTATCGTATCATAAATGTCTTTTTGTTCCGACGTTAACTTGGAAATGTTATTTTGTACATACGACAATAGATCACTCGTACTGTAACTTTGTTCACGATCCAATTCTACACATGTCGAAACAGCAGCGATACTGTTAGGTAAAGGCATTCCCAAATCCTGAAGAGGTTTGTTTGCCATACGTACGCACAAATCTTCTATAATAACTAAAGTGTAGTTATAAATTTCTGATGTAAAATCAAAAGTCATATCTGACGTCTCTAACTGTTTTCGATGGAGTATATCTTCGGACATTTTTGACTTATATTTTTCCCATAGCTCTGTAGGAGCTGATGGAGAGCAAGTTGTTAAAATGATGCCAAACAATGCAGGACTTTGACTTGGGGTTGACGTTTCGCACGCGTCATTGATGCAGTTATCCCAGTGTTGGTCATTCTCCAATAAATTCAGAGCTTGGCATGCACTACGGTAAGTGTCATGTATAGTACCGTTTACAGTTCTCAAATACTCAAAGGATGTCGGACCGGGTACATTCACCAAAAGCAGGCGTAGAAAGAAGCATTCATGTTGATTGGGGTGAACGGTGTAGAGTCTTCCTATCGTGGTATCTTTGAAGATGGTAGGTTGGCCGTCGACTGACTTACCCTGTTTTCGACGTTCAAATACTTTATTTTTAGTATTCCACGTGTAATACGAAGGCACTTCAGTATACAGCAGTTTTTTTTGCAAAAGAATCATTTTTGCAAAGCGAAAAAAAACCTGTTAATTTTGTATCCGGTGGATTCAGGGCTCTTTGTTGCACGTTGGTTTCCGAGAAATAAACACGTTGACCATTCTGTAAATGTACCGCTAAGTGAACAACAGCTGGACTACGTTCATGTATCGGAAATGAAAGAATTCGCCAAACAGCTTCATTACTGCTTATGTATCTTCCAGCCTGATATTGTACGATTTCGTCGAAATCTTTGATTTCGGGCTGCAAGCCAAAAACTGCCATGTCACTGCCTTTGTTGACGTATTTACATATGTATTTGATTGCCTTTACGGAGTTACAGTATTCAACGTTTATGTGTGCATTAAATGTTTTTGATAATAATGGGGAATATGGAACAACCCACTGGTTATCTACTTCGATGGTGGTACCGTTACGCTTCTTTATTATTGCTGTTTTACCGCCATCTTCAGTAGATCTTCTTCTATATTGTGGGTAACCATCATTGCCAGTAATTGTGTTGAATACTAAAAGTCGAGGATATTGCTTTGTGCACCTTCCTTTGGCCATGCATGGTGAATTTTCGTTCAGTGCACCGCAAGGTCCATGTATCATATTTTTTACAATAATATCATGTAACCCCTTATCGACATTTTTATCAGGTATTTCAGCGGAAATCACATCATCAATTTCGTTCGAAGTAATTTTTTTATGTAGCCGGATTAGTATATGTGCGTGTGGCAAACCTCGTTTTTGCCATTCCACTGAGTACATACAGCATCGCACTGACCCAAACACTTCAAGTTTTACTATGTAGTTTATCAGTGATTTTAACTTTTGCCGGAAGACACGGGCCGTAATGTCATGCCTGTGAACCGCCGATTGTCCTTGAAGTAAAAGCTGCAGTATCTCGTCCCAAGATTTATTACATGTAAATGTAATAAATAAATCTGGACGACCATAGAGAAGAACATACGCAATAGCATCTTGAGCATATTCATGCATATGACGGGGACTGCCAGCATATGACGAAGGTAAAATTGTTAATCTTCCAACGTTTGTGGTATTACCGTCATTTATAACTGCATCTCGCAAATGAATGTATTGTTCAGAGCGGAGCTTGGTCTGATTCAGGCGGATATATAGCAAACGTTCTGATTCAATTTTAGCATATATATCAACGACAAATTGGTGAAACAATTCACGGCATTTTAAAATATAATTTTCTTCATCCTGCCGAATCATTAGTCTATAGGAATAACAATGCATTGCACTGCATTTCTTATTCATTTCTTTGTTAGTGGCTGGATTCATCAATTTAATATTAAAGTGATAGCCGTCGGCTCCATCCCAAAAAATGATAGTATATTGTAGGGCATCGTAGCATCGATGAGTTTCAGCAATTCTTAACAACTGAGCGTTTCGCTTATGAAGAATAATATCTCGAGGTAAAAACTGATCACCGACCATAACGATTGCCACTTCGTCGATAGTTGGAGCATTGTATCTACGCACATGTTGGCCAGGAGGCGTTTTGTCAGCGGAAATAAAAATTTTATGCGTATCAGTAGGCATCAAATCGATGGCTGTTTTGAACAGACGCACTAAATTATTATTTTCGTGGAAAAGATGTTGCAATTGGGAAACGATTGTCCTTTCAACGTTGGGAGAAATTTCGCAACGTGCATTCAATTCAGAATTTCTATCACTGATGAAGTACAATTGTAAAAATTTATGATTCTCGCCTGAGAATGGTAGAAGGGACCCTGCTCTATGATAAATTTGCCCTTTTACTTTGAAAGTAGATATAAACGATCTGGATTTTCGATTTGGGCTCCAAACGACCTCATTTGGAAACATGAGTTGTATTTTTTGATTTGTGACAAAAACCGCTTAGATTCTGACGTAGTTCCAGTAAGGAAAGTCTTCAATGGCTCTGGTGGTGCAGCCAATAGAGGAAGTTTAACTTTTCCTGAGGCGCAACACATTCCCATTGTTTCACCATTGAATTTCAAGGCCTTGCAATAGGGACAAATATTAGACATTGTCCCGATTTGAACACATCTACTCAAGCTATAATCATCGACTGGGCTGTACCTGAATGCCAGGCGATAACTTTCAGGTTGCTCTGATTGCTCGGCACGCTTTCTTTTCTTACTTTCTCTATCAGCAGCAAGCCTGATTTCTTGCCGTTCTTGTGATTCCTCGGCACGCTTTCTTTTCTTACTTTCTCTATCAGCAGCAAGCCTGATTTCTTGCTGTTTTTGTGATTCCTCGTCACGCCTTCTTTTTTCACTTTCTCTTTTAGCAGCAAGTCTGCTTTCGCGTTGCTCTGGTAGTTCCTCGGCACGCTTTCTGTTCTTTCTTTCTCTATCAGCCTCAAGCCTGTTTCCTTGCTGTTCTTTTGATTCCTCGGCACGCTTTCTTTTCTGACTTTCTCTATCAGCAGCAAGTTTTTTGGCATAGACTCTTTGAGCATCTTCATCGGCTTTTGCCATTGTAAGTTCATCAGTCATTTTAAACTTAAACATTAATAGATTTCAATCTTCATCTAACTGCGCGGTTTTGCGTTCTTTAGCCTCAAGCCTGTTTCCTTTTTTTGATTCCTCGGCACGCTTTCTTTTCTGACTTTCTCTATCAGCAGCAAGTTTTTTGGCATAGACTCTTTGAGCATCTTCATCGGCTTTTGCCATTTTAAGTTCATCAGTCGTTTTAAAGTTAAACATTAATAGATTTCTACGTGAACATATATGTCTTAAATATCTTTAATGACGTCACCGTCATAGAAAAAATGACGACAACTAACTTCATGACGTCAGTCGACACAGAAACATGACGTCACCTGACAGACACACAGACAGACAACTTATTTTTATATATATAGATATATATATATATATATATATATATATATATATATATATATATATATATATATATATATATATATCTATATATATATAAAAATAAGTTGTCTGTTTGTCTGTCTGTGGATCAGGTGACGTCATGTTTCTGTGTCGGCTGACGTCATGAAATTGTCGGCTGTGTCGTCATTTTTGCTTTGATGGTGACGTCATTAATGGTATTTAAGACATTTGTTCACGGAAAAATGTTTAATTGTAAAATGACTGAAGAACCTATTGGGTTTGGGATTTTGACTTGGATAAGGTCATCAATGCCTACCAGATTTAAGTTAAAAAAACAAAGGTTCGTCGATATGTACTTCATAGTGACGCTGAAAAATAAAGAAGAAAAAGAAAACTGAAAAAAGAAAAAAGGTAAAAAACTAAAAAAAAACTAAAAAGAAAAAACACTCAAAGAGAAATTACAGACCGGGACACAAATGACGACCGAGACAGAGGGAATATAAATGATGACCGGGAACCTCAAAGAGAAATTACACACTCGGACACCCAGACACAAATCACGACCGGGACACAGGGAATATAAATGACGACCGGGACACAGGGACACAACTACAACGGGGTACGCCGGGGGCACAGGCAGGATATATAAATGACGACCGGGACACAGGGATTGTTCGAATAGAAATTACAGACCAGGACACCGGGACACAAATGACGACCGGGACACAGGGAATATAAATGACGACCGGGACACTCAAATAGAAATTACAAACTGGGACACCGGGACACAAATGACAACCGGGACACAGGGAATATAAATGAAGACCAGGACACAGGGACACATCATTAGAATAATGAGGTATAGATCTGAATACGGATTGTTTTTCCCATGGACAATTATATGTTGCATGTTCAAGAGTCAGTAAACCTGACAATCTATTTATATGCACAGACAATGGGACAGCGAAGAATGTTGTATATTCGCATGTTTTACGTAGTTAAAAACATATATTTATATCTATCTCTATTCACAGATGGGACACAGGGACACAACTACAATGGCGCGTAACTAATATGGCGCGTAAAGACTTACGCGCGCGGGGGGCTTGGGGGGCGCGTAGCGCCCCACCAACTAGGTGTTGGGGTGGCGCGAAGCGCCACCCCAACAGCTAGTAGGGAATATAAATGACGACCGGGACACTCAAAGAGAAAGCGACCGGGACACAAGGAATGTTCAATTAGCAATCACCATCAACAAAACACCGTCAACAAACCATCACAAATGACGACCGGGACACAGGGAGTATAAATGACGACCAGGACATAAGTAAAAAAAAACTAAAAAAAGGGTAAAAACTACAAAAAAACTAAAAAGAAAAAAACAAACTAAAAACTAATAAAAAAACTAAAAAAGCTAAAAAACTAAAAAACTAAAAAATAAAAAAAAATAAAAAAAGGAAACAAAAAGAAAAATAAAGGAGAAAAACAAAACTAAAAAAATAAAAATAAAAAACTAAAAAGAAAAAAGAAAAAAAAACTAAAAAAACTAAAAAATGTAAAAACCAAAATAAAATTAAAAAGAAAAAAAGGGGAAAAATACAAAAATTTATTTCATCATTTACCATTTCAAAAACGAATGTATATACAGACTGGGACACCGGAATACAAATGACGACCGGGACACAGGGAATATAAATGACGACCGGGACACAGGGACACAACTACAACGGGGACGCTAGGGGGCACAGGGGGATATATAAATGACGATGGGGACACAGAGAATGTTCGATTAGCAATCACCATCAACAAAGCTCAAGGGCAATCATTAGAATCATGAGGTATAACTAAAAAAAACTAAAAAAAAGGGAGAAAACTAAAACCTAAAAAAAGACCAATTCAAAAACGAATGTATATACAGACTGGGACACCGGGACACGAATGACAACCGGGACACCGGGACACAAGGAATATCAATGACGCCCTGGACCCTCAAAGAGAATTCACAGACTGGGACACCGGGACATAAATGACGACCGGAACACATGAAATATAAATGACGACCGGGACACCGGGGGGCACACGGGGATATATAAATGACGACGGCGACACAGGGAATCGTCGATTAGCAATCACCATCAACAAAGCTCAAGGGCAATCATTAGAATCATGAGGTATAGATCTGAATACGGATTGTTTTCTCATGGACCATTATATGTTGCATGTTCAAGAGTCGGTAAACCTGACAATCTATTTATATGCACAGACAATGGGACAGCAAAGAATGTTGTATATTCGCAAGTTTTACGTAGTTAAAAACATATGTATATATATATCTATCTATATTCACAGGTGGGACATAGGGACACAACTACAATGGCGCGTAACGACTTACGCGCGCGGGGGGGCTTGGAGGGGGGGCGTGAAGCACCCTCACCAACTAGGTGTTGGGGTAGCACGAAGTGCCACCCCAACAGCTAGTATATATATATATATATATATATATATATATATATATATATATATATATATATATATATATATATATATATATATATATATACACAGACAGACAGACAGACAGGCAGATACACACTGACACGGCCACACACGGACAGAAAAACAGACTGGCAGACGAACAGATAGATACAAAGAGAGAGACACACACAGAAAAAAAACACACACACAGAGCCAGAGGGACTGTAAGATACACAGACACAAAACACAAAAAGAGAGACAAAAACACAGACACGCAGACACAGACGCAAACGCACACAAAGGCTATGCTGCTTTAAAATCTAGGTTATTTCTTTGAGTTATTTCTCAAAGAATGTTAGGAACTCCTGTTGTGGGACGCTGATTTTCTCGATCTTTTATTGTCCTCCTCGTGAATCCTTTCTAGTATACTTTAGCTCCTTTTCTAAGAGCTTCGCTGTGCTTTTGAGATTTCTTGAGGTGGTGAGGGCCCCCTTTCTTCCTCTGGTTTCTCACTTGGCCAATCTAAAACTGTTTTTCGCTCCATTCTTGTTGATTATATTTCATTAAATATATTTCTCCTCATCTCTTTCAGATCCTCCTCATCTATTCCAATGTGAAGATGCTCTATATTTGCTGTATTAGGCTTATAAGGATTGGCGAAATCATGATAACGCCCACTATAGATGCTACAATCGCAGTAAAAAGATATTTCCTTTTCAATATTTTCATCCATCATAGGTTAGTTTGAAACTAACACTGCGTTTGCTGCTGGTAACAGGCTCTCTGAAACGTGTCCCTGTGACATAGAATCTCCAGCGTCACTACACTTCAGATTCTTTTCTCAGAAATCCTTTCCTGGGTTAAATTCTATTGAAATATAGATCAAAATTTTGGTTTTCCAAATTACAGCCCTCCATCGGCCCCTACTCATCCCATCCAACAAGAAGAATTGAGTACATTCAAATGGAAGCTAATAGTATTTTCTAGACGTATTTAGAAGTCATAGTCCCCCTCGTGTGGCCCCTGCCTTCCTCCCCCAAGATAAACAGTGACTAGTCAAATTGAAGCTAATAAGGTTTTCTATACGAAACAAATGAAGGGAACTCTTTTCTTCCCCTCTCATTTAAAAGATACAATTGGAATATAACTCTCAATTTTATGCTTAAAGCACAACTTCTTACTGAAGCATAATAAACATAGTATAAATTCTAATAAAGCAAAATTTTTATTGTTAAACATGTCCCTCTGAAACGAAGTTATTTCGTGCGACCGGAAAAACATAGGTTTTAATTGAGAAGCGTGGGCAAGAGGGTATAAATTTTGACGGGTGATCGCACATAATACATCAAGGTGGTTGGTGTTTATTTGAATTGAGAAGAATGTGTAAAAATGCTTGAATTAAATGATGAATTTGCGAAACATAGTGAGAGAAAGAATAACTCACGGAAGTGCTGATAAATAAAGAGAATAAGAGGGGGTAACAAATAGAAAAGGGGGACAAAGTAAAAAACTATCAAATATTTTAAATGCATATGGGTAATTGAAGGGAGCAGCACAGGCATGGGTAGGGGTCACCCTCGTCCCATGACTCTCCTAATGTACTTAGAAGTGTACTTTCCTGGAGATATGCACAGATTAATTCCTTTCTGTAATTGCGTATACTGTTAAATCTTCTCGATTGTATCCAGATTTTCTAGCTAGGAAGAACAATTAACTACCTGGTTCACTACCTGGTAAGAGGATCAACATACTTCTGCGTGAACCCAGTAATGCAAAAAAAAAATCAACGGAAGTTGATGACCCTCTGTTCCGGTCATCGTACTATAAAGGTTTTTGGAACCAAAACAAGTGTCGTTGACCCTAAAACCCGTTTGAGTATTAAACGTTTAAATTTCCAAAAAACCTAGGCCATCCTTTGCGAAAACCTACGTCATTGACAAGGTTATTTGAATTTCCATATGTAAACAACAGACCGAATAAACAATGGACCAGCGTCTTGAAGAATGCCCTTAGGAAGGACAACTGTCGGTTCCACAATATCAATACTACTTATATTATCCCTGGAATAAAAGCTGAAATAAAAATATGCAATTAAAATCAACTAAGTATGTGTCTGCTGCTATTTAACGTAAATGGTTTTAGACCTGAACAAATAACTAAGAAATACCGAATTAAACCACTTGATTTTGATTAATATGTCATCTGGCCTCAAAAGCGCCTTCATCTTTACATACATAAAAGCATCGTTTATAATAAATACAAACTAATTCCTAAGGGTAATTTTAAGCTCACTATTCTCCAATTTAAAATCGACATAACAACGAGAATATGCATCGTAGTATAATATAAGAAATATAAAAATTTCGTTAAGGGCACTTGAGAATCATAATGAACCCTGACTTCTCATTTTTACAAATTAAACAAAAAAAAAATGCACTCCCACGTCCCTCAAAAATGGCCATGGGAGGAAAGCTAGTTACCCATCAACACTTTCTGTCAGTTTCTGTCTGATTTGTCCCGTCCCATCATTCTTGAACTATTGGTTTGATACAATTACCTTTGGGGGAAAAAAGACACATCTTTGTTGTGGCAAACCAAAACAAAATTCCATATTTTGTAGATAAGAACTTGAAACCTTTTCAGTAGAGTTCTCAGGTTAGGTTAATAGGAAAATATGGAATTTTAATACAATTACTTTTTACGCATTAAATCCCTCAAATTATTTTATAGAGTTTCGATTACTATCGGGGTGAGTTGCTCCTTATTTACGGTTTATTATCACCAATTGTTTGGTTTCAATATGCAACAAACCTTACTTTGGTTTGGTGGTCACTGAATTGACCACCGTTATTTGAAACAGCCCTTATCAAGGCTTCTGCGTTTCTTGGCCTTTTTGCATTGTTATAATATCAAATCGGCATAATATAAAATCGGTATAATGACTATTTTCTCACAATTAGTGTTGTAATAAATATCTTATTTCAGTTTCTGAAAAATAACAGTTACTAAGCTCAAGGACGATGCTAAGATATGCCACTTGCTAGATAGCGCAAGTTATTTTTTGGATGGAAGATAAAAGTGCTAAATCCGTAATTACCTGAATATTCATTCAATTTATAAGAGAAATGAAACCCTCCTCAATGAAGAAAATTTTCCAAATTTCCACTCCAACAGTTTTCTATACTTTTTCACTTGAACCGTAACTTAAGTGGTTTTATGCTATTCTGAGGATGACTGCTCTTTTTGGTATTAAATAAAAAAAACAAGTTTTTTAAATGAAAGCAAGGAGCGACATTAAAACTTAAAACGAACAGAAATTACTCCGTATATGAAAGGGGCTTTTCCTTCTCAACGCCCCACTCTTTACGCTAAAGTTTGACTCTTTCTCTTAACTCTACATTTTAAAACAGTAAAAAACTGTGGAACTGGAACTGTGGGGGAGTAAGTCGTCCCCAAAGACATAGTTATAAGGTTTTTCGACTACGCTGAATAAAATAGCTATCTCAGAATTTGGATCCGTTGACTTTGGGAAAATAATTAGCGTGGGAGGGGGCCTAGGTGCCCTTCAATTTTTTGGTCACTTAAAAAGGGCACTAGAACTTTTCATTTCCGTTAGAATGAGCCCTTTCGCAACATTCTAGGACACTTGGGTCGATACGATCACCCCTGGGAAAAAAAAAACAAAAAAAACAAACAAATAAACACGCATAGGCCTACGTGATCTGCCTTCTGGCAAAAAATGTAAAATTCCACATTTTTGTAGATATGAGCTTGAAACTTCTACAGTAGGGTTCTCTGATACGCTGAATCTGATGGTGTGATTTTCGTTAAGATTCTACGACTCTTAGGGGGTGTTTCCCCCTATTTTCTAAAATAACACAAATTTTCTCAGGCTCGTCACTTTTGATGGGTAAGACTAAACTTGATGAAACTTATATATTTAAAATCAGCATTAAAATGCGATTCTTTTGATGTAGCTATTGGTACCAAAATTCCATTTTTTAGAGTTATGGTTACTATTGAGCCGGGTCGCTCCTTACTACAGTTCGTTACCACGAACTGTTTGACTTCGATTGTGCAGTAACTTTGACAGTTTTGGCACACTGCCAAAATGGTTCTTATTCGATTCGACACTTTATTCAGTTTCAAGACATCCTGTTTCAAGACAGTTTTGCACACTCATAATGATTTTCTCTGTCTTATGATTTATTTTTTTCCTGTAAATTTGTTTTCTCATTTTTTTTAGACTCATGTCGAACTGGAGCAGAGATATAATCTTATATTACCATCTATGTTTGTTATTATTTGTTAAATTTCATTGAATTGAAAATACAGCCATTTGGCAACATCCATTGGTATTCTTGCTGGAGAGAGAAAAAAAACGTATGCGTCATGCTGATACGTCATTATAAACGCCATAGTATATGTCATGTTTATTCGAAGGAGTAACCGTTATAAATATCTTTTCAAGTTTTGACCATGGGAACTAAACCTATTTAGTTAGAGAGATGGTAACTTTTGCTGTCAATAGATGTATATGCTATTTTAGAATGGTGGATCATAATGGGATTTTTGAAAAATACAGGAGAAAACGGTATCCTGGCTTTTTTTTTGTGAAGATAGTGAGCGTTGAGGCAAAGTTTTGAATTTTTGGACGGTACAATTACAATCTAAAAATTGAAGCAAAATGCTGAAAAATCATTTAAATCAGAGACACAAAGCTCATTGGCTGGTTTACTATAGGAACTATTCTTGTCTGGGTGATAAGTATGAGAGATCTTTTATAATAGGAATTTTTTCTAGCACGATCCTCACTCTAGAGCGTAGGGGTGGGGGGGGGGGGGTTACCCTAATGAAGGGTCTCAGTTAGTGACCCAAAATTGAAAACCTATGCATAAAGGACCATTTACTTATTAATAAATATATCTCAATTTAAAGATCATAAATTTTTCAAAGATAAAAACAAACATCGAAACCTTATAATTTCGTGAATTTCGCCCCTTTTATTCATTTCTAATTTAAATTTGTTAAGTTTGAAGCCGCACATCAGATGTGATGTATATATTATATTTACAATATTGCATGTTCAATGCACAATATATATAAGGAAATGGATAAATTTAAGTCAGAAGAGCAAAATAGATGCTGTTAACTTACTAAGAGTAAATCTTCAAGTTAAGTATGTTTAATAGCCCTAAACTCAATATCTCTATTACATAGATATTACTGAAATGATAATTTGAAGAATTTTAGGGAAACTTTGCTTTTCAGTCAATAGGACCTTCTATGTGGCATTAGTATAAGATTGTAATATGCTTAAAATATTCGACTCAAAACTGGATATTATTTTGGGAATTAGACAATAAGAAGATTCAAAACGATACTTTATCGCAATGGTGTCCAATCCTTTTCAAATCCCATACCCGTTAGAAAACATTTTCATTGAGGAATATACCTTACTAAAATCAAAAGAAAAAGTACATTGAAAACAATACTAAACCTAACTTGGATAAATCTTTTTTTAACATAATTTCAAAGTAACAGGTCCTTTTCTTTTGTTATCTTTTTAACAATTTAGAATCAACATTTGTGAACAGTAAACTTAATACTTAAAATATGAACAAAAAACTTAATACTTCTCATATTCTCAATGACATTTGTTAAGCTTGGATAACCAAGCTGAGCTTTTTAGAATCTGGATCAAGTGATAACTGGTGGAGCCTTAAGTCTGCAGCTGCATGGACTTTATTTCTATGTTTCGTTCTTGATAAATGACTTGACTTACTTGACTTAATGCTCCTGCCGAAATGCTTCCGGCGTCGAGAGTGATGCTACATGGTGCCTCCATTTGGACTGGTCTCTTGCAAGGATGTGAACATCCTGCTGAACACCTGTCGTGTCCCTTCCATCTGGTTGGGGGGACGACCTCTTGGGCGTTTTCCGCCGTGCAGCACGGGATCAAAGTCAAAAATCGTTCGTGCGGGAGTGTCGGGGGGCATGCGAGGGAGATGTCCTTACCAGCGTAGTGTTCGTTGGGCGAGTTGGACTGAGAAGGGCGTTTGACCAGTTAACGCCAAACTGATAAATGCATTAGACAAAAATGTCCTTTCAACAAGTACTGAGCTTCGGAACGGCATCAAACACTTCAGGACTTTATCACCGAAGCTTTTATATTCTTTCCTTGTTTAAGAGGGCAGTACTTTTTTGAAAGGTCAAAAATGTTCTTTCAACAAGTAGTAAGTTTTGCAAGAGAATCAAACACTTCGGGCTTTATCACCGATACTTTTATATTCTTTCCTTTGTTTAAAGAGGCAGTACTTGTTTGAGATGGCACAAATGCCCTTTCAACAAGTACTGAGCCTTGAAAGGGCATCAAACACTTCAGGACTTTATCATCGATGCTTTTATATTCTTTCCTTCTTATTTTGAAATAAAATTTTACAATCAAAACTAATTGAGATAATAGTTACACTTTCTGAATCAGATAAAAATGGTAATTCTTTCTAACAAACCAGCTATTTCTTTTTTATTAAAACAAGTTCTTTAATTTTTGATTACTATGGCTGGTAGTTAATACCATTAAAAATACGGTATAAAAATACCGTTTCATAGTTTTGGTTTCTTGTAGACATTCGTGGGTTAAAGAAGCGGTTACAACTTGGTCCTGCAAGCCTTCAATGCCTCAACATGTATGTCTCTCAATGCACCTGCTTCGGCATACAAGTCTTGCAGTAAACACGTGTAAATACCATTCTTAAGTGTAAGTGATGGATAAAACGGCAAAAGATGCTTCCTGACAAGTAGACTTTGAAATCGTAGGCAAAGAATTCTTGACCTAAAATGGCTGCCTAGCTCTATCTGTTAACAAGCACCAAATACTACATGTGAGCAAAAACTGCCCGAATAGTGATGTCTGGAGAGACACGTACCTAGCCATAGAAGTCTAGTGAGGCACGCTTAATTTAGATTCTCACTTTAGATGACCACGCTTGATTTTGCCACATTCTATTTCGGTTGTACTTGTCATTGCAAATAAAGATTTTATGATTAAGGACCTACCATTAATGGAGATACAAGCATGCTGGCTACTAAAATAATCGAGCTATTTTCAACGAGACCAGTAGCAGCCAAAAGACCTGCGCAGAGAAGAAAGATTGAATAGTCAAAATTGATAATTCCAGCGATACGAGAATTCTCAACAACTTGCTCTACAGCAAAACGAGATTTCATGGTTTTCAGAAAATCCGAATCTTCACAGTCTTCTTTGCTAGATAAAATGTTAATCGTTAATTTTCGAGAATATAGCAAGCAAATTAAAAAAAAATAATAATAAGTACACAAAAGGAATACTTAGAAAATTGATGAACAGCAGTCTCCAAAAATTGCTTATGTGTGGTTTCGTCAGAATTTTCTTTTTAATATTTCATTTCTTCGGTTAAAGAAAATGAACAATTTTTGCTGGATAGAAATGAACAATTACTAAAAGAAAAGCAACAAAATGTCTATTCAAGTCAAAACAAGGAAGAAAAACTGTATTGCCTATTACTTGCATTTAAAGTTTTAGTCTCAAGTTGATTAGAAAATTGCTATTAATTCTCATCATTGATAAATAATTCAAAGCACGGCAGCTTGAATGACCCGGAATACCACGCAATATGTCCCTGACATTTTATTCCGATGCTTTACCACTAAAATCAGTGATTTGTTTTTCTTACCTACTGAATTTTTCCAACCGAGTAGTTTTCAAGTTTTATTAGCAATTTGTTCTCTCAATATTCTGTTAATTTATTTCTGACATGGTGGCAACCTTACTACAAACACAAGGCTTGAGGATCTGAGCTGAGGTAGTCTAAGGATTGGGTTTATCAGTGAAATATTGGGCCTAATTTTGCAAAGAGAAAGACAAAATATACCACCTCGGTTACT
>NC_088872.1:46367746-46394994 GCF_032884065.1 Artemia franciscana | reverse complement strand
TTGTCAAAGGGTGGTGTCCCACCGGATACAACATTAACAGCTTTTTTTCGCTTTGCAAAAATGATTCTTTTGCAAAAAACTGCTGTATACTGAAGTGCCTTCGTATTACACGTGGAATACTAAAAATAAAGTATTTGAACGTCGAAAACAGGGTAAGTCAGTCGACGGCCAACCTACCATCTTCAAAGATACCACGATAGGAAGACTCTACACCGTTCACCCCAATCAACATGAATGCTTCTTTCTACGACTGCTTTTGGTGAATGTACCCGGTCCGACATCCTTTGAGTATTTGAGGACTGTAAATGGTACTATACATGACACTTACCGTAGTGCATGCCAAGCTCTGAATTTATTGGAGAATGACCAACACTGGGATAACTGCATCAATGACGCGTGCGAAACGTCAACCCCAAGTCAAATTCGTGCATTGTTTGGCATCATTTTAACAACTTGCTCTCCATCAGCTCCTACAGATTTAAGGGGAAAAATATAAGTCAAAAATGTCCGAAGATATACTTCATCGAAAACAGTTAGAGACGTCAGACATGACTTTTGATTTTACATCAGAAATTTATAACTACACTTTAGTTGTTATAGAAAATTTGTGCATAAGTATGGCAAACAAACCTTTTCAGGGTTTGGGAATGCCTTCACCAAACCGTATCGCTGCTGTTTCGACATGTGTAGAATTGGATCGTGAACAAAGTTACAGTACGAGTGATCTATTGTCGTATGTACAAAATAACATTTCCAAGTTAACGTCGGAACAAAAAGACATTTATGATACGATAATGCATTGTGTCGATAACAACGTTGGAGAAATTTTCTTTTTGGATGCGCCAGGAGGTACAGGTAAAACGTTTGTGATAAAACAGATTCTGGCATCAATTCGATCTAAAAATGATATAGCGTTGGCAATTGCGTCGTCCGGAATAGCCGCAACATTGCTGCCTGGTGGAAGAACTGCTCATTCCGCTTTGAAATTGCCTCTGAACTTGCATTCTACAGAAACTCCCACGTGCAATATTTCCAAATCATCTGGGATGGGTAAAGTATTGCAGCAATGCAAACTTATTATTTGGGATGAGTGCACAATGGCACACAAAAAATCGCTCGAGGCTCTGGATCAATGCTTGAAAGATTTGCGAGGGAAGTCGAAACCCTTTGGCAGCACCTTAATATTGCTTGCGGGAGATTTCAGGCAAACAGTACCTATAATACCTAGATCAACTCCTGCAGACGAAATGAATGCTTGCCTGAAAAATTCTAATTTATGGGCACACGTAAAAACATTAAAATTAACTACAAATATGCGTGTCCGATTGCAAAACGATGACTCTGGTCAAACATTTTCAGATCAATTGCTGGCAATGGGAAACGGAAAGCTCCCAGTAGACTCAATTTCAGGACGTATACAACTACCTGCTGATTTCTGTAATTTAGTGACGTCCAAAAATGAATTGATTGAAAAAGTTTTTCCGAATATTCTAGAAAATTATAAAAATAATAAATGGCTAAGTGAAAGAGCGATTCTCGCACCCAAAAATATAGACGTCCACGAAATCAACAATATTGTTTTGACCAAGATTCAAGACCAGGCAGTCCTTTACAAGTCAGTCGACACAGTTTTGGAACCAAATGAAGCGGTTAATTATCCATCTGAATTTTTAAATTCCATAGATCTTTCAGGGTTTCCACCACACGTGCTACAACTAAAAATAGGCGTACCAATAATACTTTTAAGAAATATAAACCCACCAAAGCTTAGCAATGGCACTCGACTTGCCGTAAAAAAAACAATGGAAAACCTAATAGAGGCCACAATCCTGACAGGGCCTTTTGAGGGTGAGGCTGTTCTTATTCCTCGCATTCCCATGATTCCAACAGATCTGCCTTTTCAATTTAAAAGATTGCAATTCCCAATTCGATTATCATTTGCAATCACCATTAACAAAGCTCAAGGTCAATCATTAGAAAAATGTGGTATTGATCTTAATACTGATTGTTTTTCCCATGGACAATTGTACGTTGCATGTTCGAGGGTCGGTAAACCTGACAATCTATTTATATGCAGCGAGAATTGGACAGCGAAGAATGTTGTATATTCGCAAGTTTTACGCAGTTAATTTGTATTTCGGAACCAAATGAAGCGGTTAATTATCCATTTGAATTTTTAAATTCCATAGATCCTTCAGGGTGTCCACCACACCTGCTACAACTAAAAATAGGCGTACCAAAAATACTTTTAAGAAATATCAACCCACCAAAGCTTTGTAATGGCACGCGACTTGCCGTAAAAAAAAAACAATGGAAAACCTAATAGATGCCACAATCTTGACAGGGCCTTATGAGGGTGAGGCTGTTCTTATTCCTCGCATTCCCATGATTCCAACAGATCTGCTTTTTCAATTTAAAAGATTGCAATTCCCAATTCGATTAGCATTTGCAACCACCATCAACAAAGCTCAAGGGTAATCACTAGAAAAATGCGGTATAGATCTTAATACAGATTGCTTTACCAATGTACAATTTTATGTTGCATCTTTGAGGGTCGGTAAACCTGACAATCTATTTATACGCACAGACAATGGGACAGCGAAGACTGTTGTATATTCACAAGTTTTACGTAGTTAATTTGTATTGAATCTATCTATCTATCTATCTATATAAAAACGAGTTGTGTGTATGCATGTTTGTTTGTTTGTAAAAAGAGCGTTTGCATATGACGTCATTATTAGTACATACGGCTTTGTATATGGACAGACAATGGGAAAGCCAAGAATGTTGTATATTCGCAATTTTTACGTAGTTTGAAACACATATATAAATCTATCTATATTCACAGGTGGGACACAAGGACACAACTGTTGGGGTGCAACTGTTGGGGTGGCGCGAAGCGCCACCCCAACAGCTAGTATATATATAAAAATAAGTTGTCTGTGTGTCTGTCGAGTGACGTCAGGTTTGTCGACTGACGTCATTGTAAAGATTGAGCTGTATGCGTCATGAAATTGTGTGTCGACTGACGTCATGTTTGTCAACTGATGAAATAACAGACCGGGACACAAATGACGACCGGGACACGGGGATACAGGGAATATAAATGACGACCGAGTGTCGAGGTCGTCATTTATATTCCCTCTGTCCCGGTGTCCCGGTCATCATTTTCGTCCCGGTTGTCATTTGTGTCCCGGTGCTTTGTTGATGGTGATTGCTAATTGAACATTCCTTGTCTCCTGGTCGCTTTCTCTTTGAGTGTCCCTTTCGTCATTTTTATTCCCTATGTCCCGGTCTCCCGGTCGTCATTTGCGTCCCGATGTCGAGGTCTGTAATTTCGTCAGTCGTCAAGACATGACGTAAGTCAACACACAATCATGACGTTAATCGACAGACACACATACAACTTATTTTTGTATATATCTACTAGCTGTTGGAATTTGCTGTCTACCAGCAAATTTTAGTACTTTTATATATCTACTAGCAAATCTTACTAGCAAATTTTCCACTAGCAAATTTTATAGATCTACAAACAAATTTTCAATTCGTATTCAGATCTATACCTCATTATTTTAACGATGTGTCCCTTTGTCCCGGTCGTTATTTATAGTCCCTTTTTCTCGGTCGTCATTTATATTCCCTGTGTCCCAGCGTCCCGGTCGTCATTTGTGTCCCGGTGTCCCGGTCTGTAATTTCTCTTCGAACAATCCCTGTGTCCTGGTCGTCATTTATATATCTTCCCTGTACCCCCGTCGTCCCCTTTGTAGTTGTGTCACTGTGTCCCGGTCGTCATTTAAATTTCCTGTGTCCCCGTGTCCCGGTCGTCATTTGTGTCCCGGTCTGTAATTTCATCAGTCGACAAACATGACGTCAGTCGACACACAATTTCATGACGCATACAGCTCAATCCTTACAATGACGTCAGTCGACACACCTGAAGTCACTCGAGAGACACACAGACAACTTATTTTTATATATATAGATATATAGCTGTTGGGGGGGAGGGGTCAGGGGGGCATCGCGCCCCCAAGCCCCCCACGCGCTTAAGTCGTTACACGCCATATTAGTTAACTGCCATTGTAGTTGTGTCCCTGTGTCCCACCTGTGAATTGAGATAGATATAAATATATATATTTTTTGAACTACATAAAACTTGCGAATATACAACATTCTTCACTGTCCAATTTAACTACGTAAAACTTAATAATATACAAAATTCTTCCATGTCCCATTGTTTGTGCATATAAATAGATTGTTAGGTTTACCGACTCTTGAACATGCAACATAAAATTGTCCATGGGAAAAGCAATCCGTATTCAGATCTATACCTGATTATTCTAATGATTGCCCTTTAACTTTGTTGATGCTGATTGCTAATCAAACATTCCCTGTGTCCCCGTCGTCATTTATATATCCCCCTGTGCCCACCGGCACCCCCTTGTAGTTGTGTCCCTGTGTCCTGGTCGTCTTTTATATTCCCAGTATTCCGGTCGTCATTTGTGTCCCGGTGTCCCAGTCTGTACTTTCTCTTTGAGTGTCGAGGTCGTCATTCATATTCCCTGTGTCCCGGTGTCCCGGTCATCATTTTCGTCCCGGTTGTCATTTGTGTCCCGGTGCTTTGTTGATGGTGATTGCTAATCGAACATTCCTTGTCTCCTGGTCGCTTTCTCTTTGAGGCGGGGGGGAGGGCTTGGGGGGGCGTCCCCACCCAGCTAGTATATATATATAGCTAGTATATAGCCAGCTAGTATATATATATATATATATATATATATATATATATATATATATATATATATATGTTTTTAACTACATAAAATTTACGAATATACAACATTCTTCGCTGTCCCATTGTCTGTGCATATAAATAGATTGTCAGGTTTACTGACTCTTGAACATGCAACATACAATTGTCCATGGGAAAAATAAGCCATATTCAGATCTGTCCTTCATTATTCTATTTATTGCCCTTGAGCTTTGTTCATGGTGATTGCTAATCGAACATTCCCTGTGTCCCCGTCGGCATTTATATATCCCCCTGTGCCCCCGGCGTCCCCGTTGTAGTTGTGTCCCCGTGTCTCGGTCGTCATTTGTATTCCCTGTGTCCCGATCGTCATTTGTGTCCCGGTGTCCCAGTTTGTAATTTCACTTTTAGTGTCCCGGTGGTCATTTATATTCCCTGTGTCCCGATGTCCCGGTCTTCATATGTGTCCTGGTCTTTAATTTCTCTTCGAAAATTCCCTGTGTTGTGGTCGTCATTTATATATCCCCCCTGTGCCCATCACGTCACCGTTGTAGTTGAATCCCTGTATCCCGGTCGACATTTATATTCCCTGTGTCCCGGTCGTGATTTGTGTCCCGGTGTCCCAGTCTGTAATTTCTCTTTGAGTGTCCCTGTCGTCATTTACATTCCCTGTGTCCCGGTCGTCAATTGTGTCCCGGTATCCCGGTCTGTAATTTCACCAGTTGACAAACATGACGTCAGTTGTCAAACAACTTCATGACGACATACAGCTCAATCCTTAAAATGACATCAGTCGACAAACTTGACGTTAGTCGACGCACAAACATGACGACAGTCGACAGACACACAAACAAACAACTTAATTTTATATGTATAGATAGATATAAATATATATATTGACGTAAATTGCACATTCCTAATCTGGCCCTTTCTCTTTGAGCCGCTAGCCTGGTTTTGCTTTTTGTTAACATTCTATCTTTTTCAGTGTTTTTCAATTTGTCAATGTTCATTCCAACATTGACAGTTGGAAAAATCTTCACGTGCCAAGCATGCTAAAGCTCAACAATTTATAATAAACCTCAAATTTTTTTAAGTACCTTATTTAAGGTTTTCGAATTATTTTAATCAATTGTCAAAATATTTTGAAATATTTATACAATTCTCAGTTTTTACATTTTTAGTTTCAGTTTTCTTTTTCTTCTTTATTTTTCAGACGTAAATACATATCGCCGAACCTTTGTTTTTTTTTAACTAAAATATCAAAATCAAAGATATCGACGAAATCTTACAATATCAGGCTGGAAGATACATAAGCAGTAATGAAGCTGTTTGGCGAATTCTTTTATTTCCGATACATGAACGTAGTCCAGCTGTTGTTCACTTAGCGGTACATTTACAGAATGGTCAACGTGTTTATTTCTCGGACACCAACGTGCAACAAAGAGCCCTAAATCCACCGGATACAAAGTTAACTGCTTTCTTCTCGCTATGCAAAAATGATTCTTTTGCAAAAAAACTGCTGTATACTGAAGTGCCTTCGTATTACACGTGGAATACTAAAAATAAAGTATTTGAACGTCGAAAACAGGGTAAGTCAGTCGATGGCCAACCTACCGTCTTCAAAGTTACCACGATAGGAAGACTCTACACCGTTCACCCCAATCAACATGAATGCTTCTTTCTACGCCTGCGTTTGGTGAATGTACCCGGTCCGACGTCCTTTGAGTATTGAGAACTGTAAACGGTACTATACATGACACTTACCGTAGTGCATGCCAAGCTCTGAATTTATTGGAGAATGACCAACACCGGGATAACTGCATCAATGACACGTGCGAAACGTCAACTCCAATTCAAATTCGTGCATTGTTTGGCATCATACTAACAACTTGCTCTCCATCAGGTCTTACAGAGTCATGGGAAAAATATAAATCAAAAATGTCCGAAGATATACTCCATCAAAACGGTTAGAGACGTCAGATAAGACTTTTGATTTTACATCAGAAATTTATAACTACACTTTAGTTATTATAGAAGATTTGTGCGTATGTATGGCAAACAAACCTCTTCAGGATTTGGGAATGCTTTCACCTAATCTTACCGCTGCTGTTTCGACATGTGTAGAATTGGATCGTGAACAAAGTTACAGTACGAGTTATCTATTTTCGTATGCACAAAATAACATTTCCAAGTCAACGTCGGAACAAAAAGACATTTATGATACGATTATGCATTGTATCGATAACAACGTTGGAGAAATTTTCTTTTTGGATGCGCCAGGAGGTACTGGTAAAACGTTTGTGATAAAACTGATTCTGGCATCAATTCGATCAAAAACTGATATAGCGTTGGCAATTGCGTCGTCCGGAATAGCCGCAACGTTGCTGGCTGGTGGAAGAACTGCTCATTTTGCTTTGAAATTGCCTCTGAATTTGCATTCTACAGAAACTCCCACGTGCAATATTTCCAAATCATCTGGGATGGTTATAGTATTGCAGCAATGAAAACTTATTATTTGGGACGAGTGCACAATGGCACACAAGAAAATCGCTCGAGGCTCTGGATCAATGTTTGAAAGATTTGCGAGGGAATTCGAGACCCTTTGGCAGCGCAATAATATTGCTTGCGGGAGATTTCAGGCAAACATTACCTATAATACCTAGATCAACCCCTGCAGACGAAATGAATGCTTGCCTGAAAAATTCTAATTTATGTGCATGCGTAAAAACATTAAAATTAACTACAAATATGCGTGTCCGATTGCAAATCGATGACTCTGGTCAAACATTTTCAGATCAATTACTGGCAATTGGAAACGGAAAGACTTAATTTCAGGACGTATACAACTACCTGCTGAATTCTGTAATTTAGTGACGTCCAAAAATGAATTGATTGAAAAAGTATTTCCGAATATTCTAAAAAATTATAGAAATAATAAATGGCTAAGTGAAAAGGCGATTCTTGCACCCAGAATTATAGACGTCCACGAAATCAACAATATTGTTTTGACCAAGATTCGAGACCAGGCAGTCCTTTACAAATCAGTCGACACAGTTTTGGAACCCAATGAGGTGGTTAATTATTCATCTGAATTTTTAAATTCCGTGGATCTTTCAGGGTTTCCACGACACGTGCTATAACTAAAAATAGGCGTACCGATAATACTGTTAGGAAATATCAACCCACCAAAGCTTTGCAATGACACGCGACGTGCCGTAAAAAAAACAATGGAAAACGTAATAGAGGCAACAATCTTGACAGGGCCTTTTGAGGGTGAGGCTGTTCTTATTCCTCACATTCCCATGATTCCAATAGATCTGCCTTTTCAATATAAAAGATTGCAATTCCCAATTCGATTAGCATTTGCAATCACTATCAACAAAGCTCAAGGTCAATCATTAGAAAAATGTGGTATTGATCTTAATACTGATTGTTTTCCCATGGACAAGTTGCATTTTCAAGGGTCGGTAAACCTGACAATCTATTTATATGCAGCGACAATTGGACAGCGAAGAATGTAGTATATTCGCAAGTTTTACGCAGTTAATTTGTATTGTATCTATCTATCTATCTATCTATATAAAATTAATGTAACTAATATCACATTTAGTGGCGTGTTCACCTAGGGTGAGGCAAGTTAAAAGCATTTTCTGTGAACAATAGATGGTCCAGACTCATCGTATTCCTGTTTAGAAATCCACATCTCTTGGAAAGTTGAGAGGGAAGCTAAGATAGATCCACCAATCCATACGGAGTATTTACGCTCAGGTGGGGCAATAACTTTAATCTTCATGGCGGATGGTGCAAGAGCAGTAATTTCTTTTTGCATTCTGTCAGCAATGCTAGGGTACATGGTAGAACCACCAGACAAAACGATGCTGGCATAGAGATCCTTTCTGATGTCGACATCACATTTGATAATACTCTTGTACGTAGTTTCGTGAATCCCGTAAGATTCCATACCGAGAAAAGATGGCTGGAATAAGACTTCTGGGCATCTGAATCTCTCATTACCTATAGTGATAATCTGACCATCAGGCAGCACATAGCTCTGTTCAAGAGATACTGAGCTGGCAGCAGTTGCCATCTCCTCTTCGAAATCCAAAGCAACATAACAGAGTTTTTCTTTGATATCTCGAACGATTTCTCTTTCGGCAGTGGTGGTAAAGGAATATCCTCGCTCAGTTAAAATTTTCATCAAGTAATCGGTCAAATCTCGACCAGCTAGATCCAATCTTGAAATCGCATGTTGAATGGCATAACCTTCGTAGATGGGTACAGTATGCGAAACACCATCGCCAGAGTCAAGAACAATACCAGTGGTTCTTCCAGATGCATAGAGGGAAAGGACTGCTTGAATGGCAACATACATAGCAGGGGTGTTAAAAGTTTCAAACATTATTTGAGTCATTTTTTCTCTGTTGGCTTTTGGGTTAAGAGGAGCTTCGGTGAGTAAAACTGGGTGCTCTTCTGGGGCCACGCGAAGTTCGTTGTAAAATGTATGATGCCAGATCTTTTCCATATCGTCCCAGTCTGTGACAATCCCATGCTCTACAGGATACTTAAGTCTCAAAATTCCCCTTTTTGCTTGAGCGTCATCACCTACATAAGTATCCTGGCTGCCTGAATTAATCATCACTCCCGTATGTTTTGGACGCCCAACCACAGCAGGAAACAAAGTTTTTGGTTGATCTTCTCCTGAAAATCCTGCTTTACAAATACCAGATCCATTATCAATAACAATTGCAGCAACTTCTTCTGTCATTTTATATTATTTGTAATACTAATAATATCCACGTGTCGAGTAGCCTGAACCTAAGAAAGAACAAAACTAATTTTAAAATTTTCTGGTATTTTTACGGTGTGAATTAAAAATTTTTAATTATTGCTTGCTGACCATACATATTTTCCCTGTTTCTAGTTAAATAAAATTATTTTATATAAAATTTTCAGGAAATATTTTAGTTTCAGTTGACAAATCAGGTTTTTGTTAAAGCAACCCAAAAATTACTGCATTTTGTATAACTATGTCTGTTTTCTTTTTATAATAGAAAAAATTCCATTTTGATTTTTATTAATAAAAACGAACAGTAAATTAATTTAAAAAGCTTTTTCTACATGATAAGTTCTATAAAAAAAAAAGTTAAAGAGCCCCATTAAGCCAAGAATTAGCAAAAAGAAAGTCAAATAATCTTCCAAGACTAAAACTACAACAAATAACTATCAATTGATAAATGAAACTCAAAAAAAATAAATTATAATAGAAGTATAGTGAACGTGGCTTCTGCCCCACTTAAATCTACCATTCAATTTACATCATGTTTAGTCCATTTAAATCATTTTAACATCAATTATTGCACATTTTGATTATTTTTATCCAAAAATTTAAAATGAAAACTAGTCCTTGGACATCAAAGTTGGTGTTATTTTTATATTTTTTCATTTTTATATTTTACTAGCTGTTTGGTGGCGCTTCATGCCACCCCAACATTTAGTTGGTGGGGGCACTTCGTGCCCCCCAGCCCCAAGCCCCCCGAGTGCGTAAGTCGTTACGCGCCATATTAGTTACGTGCCATTGTAGTTGTGTCCCTGTGTACTACATATGAATATAGATAGATTTATATATGTGTTTTGTACTACGTAAAACTTGCGAATATACAACATTCTTGGCTTTCCCATTGTCTGTGCATATACAAAGCCTTATGTACTAATAATGACGTCATATGCAAACGCTCTTTCTACAAGCAAAAAAACATGCATACACACAACTCGTTTTTATATAGATAGATAGATAGATAGATACAATGCAAATTAACTCCGTAAAACTTGCGAATATACAACATTCTTCGCTGTCCAATTGTCACTGCATATAAATAGATTATCAGGTTTACCGACCCTCGAACATGCAACGTACAATTGTCCATGGGAAAAACAATCAAACAGTTCGTGGTAACGAACTGTAGTAAGGAGCGACCCGGCTCAATAGTAACCAAAACTCTACAAAATGGAATTTTGATACCAATAACTATATCAAAAGAATTGCATTTTAATGCTGGTTTTAAATATATAAGTTTCATCAAGTTTAGTCTCACCCATCAAAAGTTACGAGCCTGAGAAAATTTGCGTTATTTTAGAAAATAGGGGAAACACCCCCTAAAAGTCATAGAATCTTAACGAAAATCACACCATCAGATTCAGCGTATCAGAGAACCCTATTGTAGAAGTTTTGAGCTCCTATCTACAAAAATGTGGAATTTTGCATTTTTTGCCAGAAGGCAGATCACGGATGCGTGTTTATATGTTTTTTTTTTGTTTTTTTTTCTCAGGGGTGATCGTATCGATCCAGTTGTCCTAGAATGTTGCAAAAGGGCTCATTCAAACAGAAATGAAAAGTTCTAGTGCCCTTTTTAAGTGACCAAAGAAATTGGAGGGCACATAGGCCCCCTCCCACGCTAATTATTTTTCCAAACTCAACGGATTAAAATTCTGAGATAGCCATTTTATTTAGCGTAGTCGAAAAACCTTATAACTATGTCTTTGGGGACGACTTACTCCCCCACAGTCCCCGTGGGAGGGGCAACAAGTTACAAACTTTGACCTGTGCTTACATATAGTAATGGTTATTGGGAAGTATACAGGCGTTTTCAGGAGGATTTTTTGGTTGGGGGGAGGGGTTGAGAAGAGGGGGATATGCTGGGGGAACTTTCCATCGAGAACTTGTCATGAAAAGAAAACTTCCAAGAAGGGAGAGCAGGATTTACTAGCATTATTTAAAAAAAAAAAAAAAAAAAATGTGAAAAAGCTTTTTCAGCTGGAAGTAAGGAACAGCAATAAAACTTAAAACAAACAGAAATTATTACCCATATAAGGGGCTCACCTCCTTATGATACCTAGCTCTTTACGCTAAAGTATTTTTAGTAATTTCAACTATTTATTCTACGGCTTTTGTGATTCAGGGGTCATTCTTAATGAATTGGGATAAAATTTAAGCTTTAGTGTAAAGAGCGAGGTACTGACGATGGGGTGAATCCCCTCATATATGTAATAAAAACATGAGAATACAAAAGTTCTTTACGTAAGCTAATTTATAAGTTATGTAAATCTTTTACCAATAAAAAGATTCGTAAAAAATTAAAAGTTCTAGTTGCCTTTTTAATTAACCGAAAAATCGGAGGGCAACTAGGCTTCGCCCCCGCTCCTTTTTTCTCAAAATCATTCGATCAAAATTATGAGAAAGCCATTTAGCCCCCCCCCCCAAAAAATATGCAAATTTCGTTTTCATTATTCCTCTGCGGAGAGCCAAAATCAAAACATGCATTGATTCAAAAACGCTCAGAAATTAAATAAAAAAAAATAAGTTTTTTTAACTGAAAGTAAGGAGCGACATTAAAACTTAAAACGCACAGAAATTACTTCGTATATGAAAGAGGCTGCTTCCTCATCAACGCCCCGCTCTTTACGGTAAAGTTTTTTACTGTTTTAAAAAGAAGAATTGAGAGAAAGAGTCAAACTCGTCCCAAATAATAAGTTTGCATTGCTGCAATACTTTACCCATCCCAGATGATTTGGAAATATTGTACGTGGGAGTTTCTGTAGAATGCAAATTCAGAGGCAATTTCAAAGCGGAATGAGTAGTTCTTCCACCAGGCAGCAACGTTGCTGCTATTCCAGACGACGCAATTGCCAACGCTATATCATTTTTTGATCGAATTGATGCCAGAATCAGTTTTATCACAAACGTTTTACCAGTACCTCCTGGCGCATCCAAAAAGAAAATTTCTCCAACGTTGTTATCGACACAATGCATTATCGTATCATAAATGTCTTTTTGTTCCGACGTTAACTTGGAAATGTTATTTTGTACATACGACAATAGATAACTCGTACTGTAACTTTGTTCACGATTCAATTCTACACATGTCGAAACAGCAGCGGTACGATTAGGTAAAGGCATTCCCAAATCCTGAAGAGGTTCGTTTGCCATACATACGCACAAATCTTCTATCTACATAAAAATAAGTTGTTTGTGTGTTATGTCTGTTATATTATGCCTGTTACGCCAGATTATATCTTCTATATAAATAAAAATAACTTGTATGTATTTTTGTATTGAGGGTTTGCATATGACATCTGAAAAATAAAGAAGAAAAGGAAAACTGAAAAAAAGAAAAAAAAAGTAAAAACTAGAAAAAAATAAAAAGGAAAAAAGAGGAAAAACTAAAAAATAAAAAAAATTAAAAAAGAAAAAACCTAAAAAAAAAGAAAAAGGTAAAAAAACTAAAATTAAAAACAAAGCTAAGAAAACTAAGTCTGAAAAATAAAGAAGAAAAAAAAACTAAAAAAAGGAAAAAGGTAAAAAACCAAAAAAAAGAAAAAACTAAAAAATAAAAAAAGAAAAAAGAAAAAACCTAAAAAGAAAAAACCTTAAAAAATTTAAATAAAAAAATAAAAAAGGTAAAAACTAAAAAGAAAAAAAGCTAAAAAAAAAACAAAAAAAGCTAAAAAACTAAAAAAAAGGAAAAACTAAAAAAGAAAAATTAAAAAAGAAGAGAAAACATATCTATATATATAAAAACTGGGAATTGCACAAATATTTCAATATATTTTGACAATAGATTCAAGTAATTCGAAAACCTCAAACAGATACCCAAAACTTTAAGGTTTATTATAAATTGTTGAGCTTTAGCATGCTTGACAGGTAAAGATTTTTCCAAGCGTCAATTTTAAAATGAACATTGACAAATTGAAAAACTTTGAAAACGATTAAAAAAGAAAAAAAAATTAAAGCATGTTTGTTTTTTGCATGTTCTAGGGTTTGCATATGAAGTCTTAAAAAAAAGAAAAACCTAAAAAGAAAAAAAAAACAAAAACAAGAAAAAAAATAAAAAAGGAAAAAACTAAAAAGAAAAAAAAGCTAAAAAAACTAAAAAAGCTACAAAACTAAAAAATAGAAAAAACAAAAAAAGAAAAAAAAATTAAAGCTTGTTTGTTTTTTTGTATGTTTGAGGGTTTGCATATGACATCTGAAAAATAGAGAAGAAAATGAAAACTAAAACAGAAAGAAAAATGTAAAAACCCAAAAGAGAAAAGAAAAATAAAATAAAAAAGGTAAAAAACTGAAAAGAAAAAGCTAAAAAACTTACAAAACTAAAAAAAAACTAAAGAGGAAAATCAATGAAAAAAAACAACTAAAAAAAAAGTAAAATAAAAAAAAAAGAAAAAACTAAAAAAGAACTAAAAAAGCAAAAATTAAAAAAGAAAACAAATCAATAAAAAGAAGAAACTAACAAAAGTAAAACTAAAAAAGGAAAAAACTAAGAAAAAACTAAAATCAAAAGTATATCTATGTATATAAAAATAAGTTGTATATATGCTTGTTTGTTTGTTTTTGGGTTTGCGTGTGACGTCATTATAAGTATATAAGGCTTTGTAAATGACGTTATTATAAGATGAAACTACAGACCGGGACATCGGGACACAAATGACGACCGGGACACAGGGAATATAAATGAAGACTCCAAGGGACACTCCAAGAGAAGTTACAGACAGGGACACCGGGACACAAATGGCAACCGGGACACCGGGACAGAGGGAATATAAATGACGACCGGGAGAGTCAAAGAGAAATTATAGACTGGGATACCAGGACACAAATGACGACCAGGACACAGTAACAAAACTACAATGGGGACGCCGGGGGGCACAGGGGGATATATAAATGATGACGGGGACACGGAGAATGCTCGATTAGCAATCACCATCAACAAAGCTCAAGGGCAATCGTTAGAATAATGCGGTATAGATTTGAATACAGATTGTTTTCCCATGAACAATTACATTTTGCATGTTCAAGAGTCAGTAAACCTGACAATCTATTTATATGGACAGACAATGGGACAGCGAAGAATGTTGTAATGCTGTATATTATTATATATATATATATATATATATATATATATATATATATATATCTATATATATAAAAATAAGTTGTCTGTGGATGGATGGATGGATGGATGTGTGGATGGATGTGTCAGGTGACGTCACCTGAAAAAACTGGATTAGGTGACGTCAAAACTGAAAAAACTAAAAAAAGGCAAAAACTACAAAAAAAACTAAAAACTAATAAAAAAAATAAAAAAGCTAAAAAACTAAAAAAACTATAAAGGTAAAAACCAATAAAAAACTAAAAAAAAAACTGAAAAAACTAAAAAAAGGCAAAAACTACAAAAAAAAACTAAAAACTAATAAAAAAAGTAAAAAAGCTAAAAAACTAAAAAAACTAAAAAAACTAAAAAAAGGTAAAAAACTAAAAAAAATAAAAAATAAAAAAAAACTAAAAAAAAGGAAAAAACTGAAAAATAAGCTAAAATAAAGGTAAAAACCAATAAAAAACTAAAAAAAAAAAGGAAAAAACTAATAAATGACGACACTCAAAGAGAAAGCGACCAGGACAAAAAACTAAAAAAAAAGGCAAAAACTACAAAAAAACTAAAAACTAATAAAAAAAATAAAAAAGCTAAAAAACTAAAAAAACTAAAA
This sequence comes from Artemia franciscana, assembly GCF_032884065.1. Classification (NCBI taxonomy): domain Eukaryota; kingdom Metazoa; phylum Arthropoda; class Branchiopoda; order Anostraca; family Artemiidae; genus Artemia; species Artemia franciscana. The sequence goes on along the minus strand of NC_088872.1, from coordinate 46,379,708 downwards.
AAAGGTAAAAAACTAAAAAAACTAAAAACTAAAAAAAAACTAAAAAAGGTAAAAACTAAAAGAACTAAAAAAGAAAAAAATAAATGACGACACTCAAAGAGAAAGCGACCAGGACAAAAGGAATGTTCGATTAGCAATCAACAAAGCACCGGGACACAGGGAGTATAAATGACGACCAGGACACAAGTAAAAAAAAAAATTAACAAAACTAAAAAGAAGGTAAAAACTACAAAAAAACTAAAAAGAAAAAAAAACTAAAAACTAATAAAAAAACTAAAAAATCTAAAAATCTAAATAAACTAAAAAAGAAAAAAAAAGGAAAAAAATAAAGGAGAAAAACAAAACTAAAAAACGAATGTATATACAGACCGGTACACCGGGATACAAATGACGACCGGGACACAGGGAATATAAATAACGACCGGGACACAGGGACACAACTACAACGGGGACACCGGGGGAAACAGGGGGATATAAATGACGACCGGGACAAAAAAACTAAAAAGAAATAAAAACTAAAAACTAATAAAAAAAACTAAAAAATCTAAAAATCTAAATAAGCTAAAAAAGAAAAAAAAAGGAAAAAAATAAAGGAGAAAAACAAAACTAAAAAACGAATGTATATACAGACCGGGACACCGGGATACAAATGATGACCGGGACCCGGGACACAGGGAATATAAATGACGACCGGGACACAGGGACACAACTACAACGGGGACACCGGGGGAAACAGGGGGATAACCTGACAATCTATTTATATGCAAAGACAATGGGACAGCAAAGAATGTTGTATATTCGCAAGTTTTACGTAGTTAAAACCATATATCTATATATATAAAAATAAGTTGTCTGTGGATGGATGGATGGATGGATGTGTGGATGGATGTGTCAGGTGACGTCACCTGAAAAAACTGGATCAGGTGACGTCAAAACTGAAAAAACTAAAAAAAGGCAAAAACTACAAAAAAAACTAAAAACTAATAAAAAAAATAAAAAAGCTAAAAAACTAAAAAAACTATAAAGGTAAAAACCAATAAAAAACTAAAAAAAAAACTGAAAAAACTAAAAAAAGGCAAAAACTACAAAAAAAACTAAAAACTAATAAAAAAAGTAAAAAAGCTAAAAAACTAAAAAAACTAAAAAAAGGTAAAAAACTAAAAAAAATAAAAAATAAAAAAAACTAAAAAAAAGGAAAAAACTGAAAAATAAGCTAAAATAAAGGTAAAAACCAATAAAAAACTAAAAAAAAAAAGGAAAAAACTAATAAATGACGACACTCAAAGAGAAAAAAAAGGCAAAAACTACAAAAAAAACTAAAAACTAATAAAAAAAATAAAAAAGCTAAAAAACTAAAAAAAATAAAAAAAGGCAAAAACTACAAAAAAAAACTAAAAACTAATAAAAAAGCTAAAAAACTAAAAAAACTAAAAAAAAGGCAAAAACTACAAAAAAACTAAAAACTAATAAAAAAAATAAAAAAGCTAAAAAACTAAAAAAAAACTAAAAAAACTAAAAAAAGGTAAAAAACTAAAAAAACTAAAAACTAAAAAAAACTAAAAAAGGTAAAAACTAAAAGAACTAAAAAAGAAAAAAATAAATGACGACACTCAAAGAGAAAGCGACCAGGACAAAAGGAATGTTCGATTAGCAATCAACAAAGCACCGGGACACAGGGAGTATAAATGACGACCCGGGGGAAACAGGGGGATATAAATGACGACCGGGACAAAAAAACTAAAAAGAAAAAAAAAACTAAAAACTAATAAAAAAACTAAAAAATCTAAAAATCTAAATAAGCTAAAAAAGAAAAAAAAAGGAAAAAAATAAAGGAGAAAAACAAAACTAAAAAACGAATGTATATACAGACCGGGACACCGGGATACAAATGACGACCGGGACCCGGGACACAGGGAATATAAATGACGACCGGGACACAGGGACACAACTCCGGTACACCGGGATACAAATGACGACCGGGACACAGGGAATATAAATGACGACCGGGACACAGGGACACAACTACAACGGGGACACCGGGGGAAACAGGGGGATATAAATGACGACCGGGACAAAAAAACTAAAAAGAAAAAAAAACTAAAAACTAATAAAAAAACTAAAAAATCTAAAAATCTAAATAAGCTAAAAAAGAAAAAAAAAGGAAAAAAATAAAGGAGAAAAACAAAACTAAAAAACGAATGTATATACAGACCGGGACACCGGGATACAAATGACGACCGGGACCCGGGACACAGGGAATATAAATGACGACCGGGACACAGGGACACAACTACAACGGGGACACCGGGGGAAACAGGGGGATGTAAATGACGACCGGGACACCGGGACAGGGAATGGTCGATTAGCAATCACCATCAACAAAGCTCAAGGGCAATCATTAGAATCATGAGGTATAGATCTGAATACAGATTGTTTTCCCATGGACCATTATATGTTGCATGTTCAAGAGTCGGTAAACCTGACAATCTATTTATATGCAAAGACAATGGGACAGCAAAGAATGTTGTATATTCGCAAGTTTTACGTAGTTAAAACCATATATATATATCTATCTATATTCACAGGTGGGACATAGGGACACAACTACAATGGCGCGTAACTATTATGGCGCGTAACGACTTACGCGCGCGGGGGGGCTTGGGGGGGGGCGCGAAGCGCCCCCACCAACTAGGTGTTGGGGTGGCGCGAAGCGCCACTCCAACAGCTAGTATCTATATATATAAAAATAAGTTGTCTGTCTGTGGATGTGTGGATGGATGTGTGGATGGATGTGTCAGGTGACGTCACCTGAAAAAACTGGATCAGGTGACGTCAAAACTGAAAAAACTAAAAAAGGCAAAAACTACAAAAAAAACTAAAAACTAATAAAAAAAATAAAAAAGCTAAAAAACTAAAAAAACTAAAAAAAGGCAAAAACTACAAAAAAAAACTAAAAAACTAAAAAAAAAAACTGAAAAAACTAAAAAAAGGCAAAAACTACAAAAAAAAACTAAAAACTAATAAAAAAAGTAAAAAAGCTAAAAAACTAAAAAAACTAAAAAAACTAAAAAAAGGTAAAAAACTAAAAAAAATAAAAAATAAAAAAAAACTAAAAAAAAGGAAAAAACTGAAAAATAAGCTAAAATAAAGGTAAAAACCAATAAAAAACTAAAAAGAAAAAAAGGAAAAAACTAAAAAAAATTTTCATCTAAAAAACTAAAAAAAACTAAAAAAGGTAAAAACTAAAAGAACTAAAAAAGAAAAAAATAAATGACGAAACTCAAAGAGAAAGCGACCAGGACAAAAGGAATGTTCGATTAGCAATCAACAAAGCACCGGGAAGCACCGGGACACAGGGAGTATGAATGACGACCAGGACATAAGTAAAAAAAAAAATTAACAAAACTAAAAAGAAGTTAAAAACTACAAAAAAACTAAAAAGAAAAAAAAACTAAAAACTAATAAAAAAACTAAAAAATCTAAAAATCTAAATAAACTAAAAAAGAAAAAAAAAGGAAAAAAATAAAGGAGAAAAACAAAACTAAAAAAGGAATGTATATACAGACCGGTACACCGGGATACAAATGACGACCGGGACACAGGGAATATAAATGACGACCGGGACACAGGGACACAACTACAACGGGGACACCGGGGGAAACAGGGGGATATAAATGACGACCGGGACAAAAAAACTAAAAAGAAAAAAAAACTAAAAACTAATAAAAAAACTAAAAAATCTAAAAATCTAAATAAGCTAAAAAAGAAAAAAAAAGGAAAAAAATAAAGGAGAAAAACAAAACTAAAAAACGAAAGTATATACAGACCGGGACACCGGGATACAAATGACGACCGGGACACAGGGAATATAAATGACGACCGGGACACAGGGACACAACTACAACGGGGACACCGGGGGAAACAGGGGGATGTAAATGACGACCGGGACACCGGGACAGGGAATGGTCGATTAGCAATCACCATCAACAAAGCTCAAGGGCAATCATTAGAATCATGAGGTATAGATCTGAATACAGATTGTTTTCCCATGGACCATTATATGTTGCATGTTCAAGAGTCGGTAAACCTGACAATCTATTTATATGCAAAGACAATGGGACAGCAAAGAATGTTGTATATTCGCAAGTTTTACGTAGTTAAAACCATATATATATATATATATATATATATATATATATATATATATATATATATATATATATCTATCTATATTCACAGGTGGGACATAGGGACACAACTACAATGGCGCGTAACTATTATGGCGCGTAACGACTTACGCGCGCGGGGGGGCTTGGGGGGGGCGCGAAGCGCCCCCACCAACTAGGTGTTGGGGTGGCGCGAAGCGCCACCCCAACAGCTAGTATATATATATATATATATATATATATATATATATATATATATATATATATATATATATATATATATATATATATATAAATATATATATATATATATATATATATATCTATATATATAAAAATAAGTTGTCTGTGGATGGATGGATGGATGGATGTGTCAGGTGACGTCACCTGAAAAAACTGGATCAGGTGACGTCAAAACTGAAAAAACTAAAAAAAGGCAAAAACTACAAAAAAAACTAAAAACTAATAAAAAAAATAAAAAAGCTAAAAAACTAAAAAAACTATAAAGGTAAAAGCCAATAAAAAACTAAAAAAAAAACTGAAAAAACTAAAAAAAGGCAAAAACTACAAAAAAAACTAAAAACTAATAAAAAAAGTAAAAAAGCTAAAAAACTAAAAAAACTAAAAAAAGGTAAAAAACTAAAAAAAATAAAAAATAAAAAAAACTAAAAAAAAGGAAAAAACTGAAAAATAAGCTAAAATAAAGGTAAAAACCAATAAAAAACTAAAAAAAAAAAGGAAAAAACTAATAAATGACGACACTCAAAGAGAAAAAAAAGGCAAAAACTACAAAAAAAACTAAAAACTAATAAAAAAAATAAAAAAGCTAAAAAACTAAAAAAACTAAAAAAAGGCAAAAACTACAAAAAAAACTAAAAACTAATAAAAAAGCTAAAAAACTAAAAAAACTAAAAAAAAGGCAAAAACTACAAAAAAACTAAAAACTAATAAAAAAAATAAAAAAGCTAAAAAACTAAAAAAAAACTAAAAAAACTAAAAAAAGGTAAAAAACTAAAAAAACTAAAAACTAAAAAAAACTAAAAAAGGTAAAAACTAAAAGAACTAAAAAAGAAAAAAATAAATGACGACACTCAAAGAGAAAGCGACCAGGACAAAAGGAATGTTCGATTAGCAATCAACAAAGCACCGGGACACAGGGAGTATAAATGACGACCCGGGGGAAACAGGGGGATATAAATGACGACCGGGACAAAAAAACTAAAAAGAAAAAAAAACTAAAAACTAATAAAAAAAACTAAAAAATCTAAAAATCTAAATAAGCTAAAAAAGAAAAAAAAAAGGAAAAAAATAAAGGAGAAAAACAAAACTAAAAAACGAATGTATATACAGACCGGGACACCGGGATACAAATGACGACCGGGACCCGGGACACAGGGAATATAAATGACGACCGGGACACAGGGACACAACTACAACGGGGACACCGGGGGAAACAGGGGGATGTAAATGACGACCGGGACACCGGGACAGGGAATGGTCGATTAGCAATCACCATCAACAAAGCTCAAGGGCAATCATTAGAATCATGAGGTATAGATCTGAATACAGATTGTTTTCCCATGGACCATTATATGTTGCATGTTCAAGAGTCGGTAAACCTGACAATCTATTTATATGCAAAGACAATGGGACAGCAAAGAATGTTGTATATTCGCAAGTTTTACGTAGTTAAAACCATATATATATATCTATCTATATTCACAGGTGGGACATAGGGACACAACTACAATGGCGCGTAACTATTATGGCGCGTAACGACTTACGCGCGCGGGGGGGCTTGGGGGGGGCACGAAGCGCCCCCACCAACTAGGTGTTGGGGTGGCGCGAAGCGCCACCCCAACAGCTAGTATATATATATATCCATTTACTTTCACCGGTGGGACACAGGGACACAACTACAATGGCGCGTAACGACTTTACAAGTATATATATATATATATATATATATATATATATATATATATATATATATATATATATATATATATATTTATATATATATGTATATATATGTATATTATGCCTGATAGATAGGTAGAGTAGCTCCATAGGAGGCTTAGACCAAGTAGGACCTTGTCCCAGTGGGGCCCATAATAGAAACTGGGAAACCCTCCCCTGGGGGTCATAATTTCGGGTGGAGGAGGAAGAAGGCCCCTCAGATGTACACTCAGCAGGGCCAACTGCCGTGTTCACGCGTCAGATGAGTTACAAACCTTCTCCCAGTAATGGGTTAAATTGCATGGTGAAGCAGAACACCATCGTGGGAGGATCCTCTATAGGAGGACAACTGCGGCAGGCCGTAAGATCCAGATTTATGGACAACGGCCTCTGTAAAGGGCTGCCTCGACCTTTCGGGGTACCTGCAAGACTGGGAAACTTGCGGTCAATTTTTCCCACTTGAGGAGTGACGCCCCTCGAGGAAATTATAGCCTAGTAAACAACACAGTACTCGTACGGGATTCTGATTATTGGATAATTTTCTGGGCGCTTGGTTTGTTTTGATGGGCGTTTTCGGGCTGAAAAACCTCTTCCTAGCTGATTTATCTACTATGGGCTGCTTCCCCGTAGTAGCATAATATTTGTAGGCATGAATATATAATGAGTCGGAGGTAATAGGCTTGGGACTGTCTGTGCAGGATTTCGACTCTTGTTGATAGAAGAGCATCTCCAAGTGCTGAAAACCATGTTGTGACCAAGATGGGCCCAGGATTGCACAAAGCCTCCAACTTACTGGAGGTCCCAGGGACTTCTTACTGTCCGGTTCTAAGCCGGCTTAAGCGCTTCGGTGTAGACTTGAGAAGATATGTTGGTCCCCATCCTGCACTGGTATCCGGGATCACTGCTTTTCTTGAGGCCAAAATAATTTCAAAGATTTAAAGAACATGAAAATTGGAACTTGGAATGTTACGACGTTAAAAAATGACTATCGGATCGACATTTTGACTGACGAATTCAGACGGTTTGAACTGGATTTATTAGGAGTTTCAGAAACTCATATCCCAGGGGTAGGAAGCATGAAATTAGGTGACATAGAATTTGTTTACTCATGAAGGAAGGATGGGGTACATAGACAGGGAGTAGGGCTCATGATGAATAAGGAAGCTGCTAAGTCTTGTTTAGGCTGGGAAGGTATTAATAATAGAATACTAATTGCTCATTTTATGACTAAAAAGTTTAGGGTATCAGTTATAGTAGTATATGCCCCCATTGAACCAACTGATGGAGATACTAGTGACTCAGATGAATTTTACCTACAGTTACAGGAGCAAATAGACAGGGTACCAGGTAGAAATATGGTGTTTTTGCTAGGAGATTTTAATGCCCAGGTTGGTAGAAATAGGGATAGATGGTATCCTAGCCTAGGTAAATTTGGTGTAGGAAAAGAAAACAGTAATGGCTATAGGCTTTTGCAATTTTGTAGGTATAACAACCTAGTTATAACCAATACGGTGTTTGGTCACAAAATGGCCCATAAGTTGACATGGTATTCACGTGATGGTAAGACAGCAAACCTTATTGATTATGTTATTGTAAACAGAAGACTAGCAGGATCAATACAAGATACTAGGGTGTATAGGAGTGCCGTTATTGACGTTAAAAGTAAAGATCACCATCTAGTAGTGTCTAAGGTTAATTTAAAGCTGAAATTTTGGAAGAGTAACTCCCTCCCGGAAAGTTATGATGTTGGTAGACTTCAGGATGAAAATTTGAGAAAAAAATTCCAGGAACAGTTGAGTACTAAACTTGAGGGTTTAAAATTTGACAATGTGGAAGATGGACGGAATAATTTCAGAAAAACAATTTGTGAAGTTGCTGATGGTGTCCTAGGGAAGAGTGCTAAGACAGCAACTAGGAATATTAGTGAAAAAGCTTTAGGTTTAATAGAGAGTAGAAGGGGTTTGTATAAAAATTATCTGAGCGATAGGTCGTATGAAAACAAAAGGAATGTAAAGAAAGTGGAGAAAGCATTAAAATATGAACTAAGGAGATGTGAAATGGAGGCGATGGATAAAATTGCTGAGGATCTGGAAGATGCGGCTAGACGGCATAATAGTAAAATATTATACTGATATGTTAATAAATTGAAAGGGAGTAGCCGATCCGGACTAGTCCCAGTTAAAGATAGAAATGGGGCCACAATTAGTGATAAGGAAAAAGTTAAAGAAAGATGGGTGGAACATTTTGAGAATGTGCTAAACCGAGATACAGTTGCAGGAAAAGATATAGATGAAAATGAAAAAGTTTGTGATACCTTGGATGTGAAGGAAGATTTGTTTAGTGAGGAAGAATTAGCGACAGTACTAGAAGGATTAAAAAATAATAAGGCCCCAGGTGGTGATAGTATGATTAATGAGTTCCTTAAATATGGTGGCTCTGAGGTTAGGAATAAGCTACTGAAGATTATGAACATGATTTTTGAAAAAGGGGAAGTACCTAATGATTTTAGGAAAACCTTAATTAAACCACTGTATAAGAAAGGTGACAAGAGTGAATGTCGTAATTATCGAGGCATTAGTCTGGTCTCTGTAGGTAGCAAATTACTGAGTAATATGATACTTTTTAGACTGAGACATGCTGTAGACAAAGTTTTTAAGGGAAGAACAATGCGGTTTTAGAAAAGGTAGAGGATGTGTCGACCATATTTTCACTCTTAGGTTAATAATTGAGAAGTCCCTTCGTTGTCAAACACCTTTGGTCCTTAGTTTTATCGATTATGAGCAAGCTTTCGATTCTGTTGACAGAACAGCGTTAACAAAGGTCTTATCGTTATATGGTATACCAGAAAAATACATTAAAGTGATTTGCGCTATGTACGAGAATAATACTGCTGCGGTTAAGGTAGGAAATGAGGTTAGCAACTGGTTTTGTATTAAATCAGGAGTTAAGCAGGGTTGTTTTCTATCCCCCTTTATATGGATCATTTTGATGGACTTCGTCTTAAGGAGCACAGGAAAGACAATTGGAGACCATGGAATCAAATGGGGAGGAAGAACGCTCCTGGACTTAGATTATGCTGATGATTTAAGCATATTAGATGAAAGTGTGAGCAAAATGAACGAATTTTTAGAGGTTTTGCGAGTTCAGGGTGCTAAAATAGGCTTGAAAATTAATGTTAAGAAGACTAAGTCACTAAGGCTAGGAATAAGTGAAGATGAACAGGTGACCTTAGGTAACGAAAAGATTGATCAGGTTGGGAGCTTCAGTTACCTTGGTAGTATTATTAGTAAAGATGGTGGGAGCAGTGAAGATGTTAAAAGTAGAATAGCTAAAGCTCAGGGTGTTTTTTCACAGTTAAAAAAAAGTTTGGAAGAATAGAAAGATAAGCCTACAAACCAAGATTAGAATATTGGAAGCTACAGTGATGACAGTGGTCAAATATGGCTCTGAAGCATGGACACTCCGAAAAGCAGATGAAAATTTACTAGATGTTTTCCAGAGAAATTACCTACGGATTGTTCTGGGTACCCGGCTGACTGACCGTATTTCAAAAAGTAGGTTGTACGAAAAGTGTGGTTCAATCCCGCTTTCTGGGGCTATAATGAAAGAAAGGTTGAGATGGTTAGGCCACGTTGAAGGATGACAGATTACCGAAGATTGTCCTTTTTGGCCAACCGTCTCGGGCTACACGGAAAGCAGGTCGTCCTTGTCTGGGTTGGGAGGATGTCATAAATAAGGATTTAAAGGAAATGGGAACTTCCTGGGAGGGTGTAAAGAGGGAGGCTTTAAATAGATTAGGTTGGAGGAGGAGCGTGCGTAGCTGTGTTGGCCTCAGGCGGCTTGGTGCTGCAGTGAGTTATTAGTAGTAGTAGTAGTATTTATTTTCACCGGTGGGACACAGGGACATATATATATATATATATATATATATATATATATATATATATATATATATATATATATATATATATATATATATATATATATATATATATATATATATATATATATATATATGTCCCTGTGTCCCACCGGTGAAAATAAATACTACTACTACTACTAATAACTCACTGCAGCACCAAGCCGCCTGAGGCCAACACAGCTACGCACGCTCCTCCTTCAACCTAATCTATTTAAAGCCTCCCTCTTTACACCCTCCCAGGAAGTTCCCATTTCCTTTAAATCCTTATTTATGACATCCTCCCAACCCAGACAAGGACGACCTGCTTTCCGTGTAGCCCCAGACGGTTGGCCAAAAAGGACAACCTTCGGTAATCTGTCATCCTTCATCCGTAGAACGTGGCCTAGCCATCTCAACCTTTCTTTCATTATAGCCACAGAAAGCGGGATTAAACCATACTTTTCGTACGACCTACTGTTTGAAATACGGTCAGTCAGTCGGGTACCCAGAACAATCCGTAGGCAATTTCTCTGGAAAACATCTAGTAAATTTTCATCTGCTTTTCGGAGTGTCCATGCTTCAGAGCCATATTTGACCACTGTCATCACTGTAGCTTCCAATATTCTAATCTTGGTTTGTAGGCTTATCTTTCTATTCTTCCAAACTTTTTTTAACTGTGAAAAAAACACCCTGAGCTTTAGCTATTCTACTTTTAACATCTTCACTGCTTCCACCATCTTTACTAATAATACTACCAAGGTAACTGAAGCTCCCAACCTGATCAATCTTTTCGTTACCTAAGGTCACCTGTTCATCTTCACTTATTCCTAACCTTAGTGACTTAGTCTTCTTAACATTAATTTTCAAGCCTATTTTAGCACCCTGAACTCGTAAAACCTCTAAAAATTCATTCATTTTGCTCACACTTTCATCTAATATGAAATAATAATATATGAAAATTTAATTTAATGTATAATTTAATTTAATATATATCTAATTTAATTTAATTTAAATATATGAAATTTAATAATATAAATGGATATATATATATATATATATATATATATATATATATATATATATATATATATATATATATATATATATATATATATACTAGCTGTTGGGGTGGCGCTTCGTGCCACCCCAACACCTAGTTGGTGGGGCGCTTCGCGCCCCCCCAAGCCCCCCCCGCGCGCGTAAGTCGTTATGCGCCATATTAGTTACGCGCCATATTAGTTACGCGCCATTGTAGTTGTGTCCCTGTGTCCCACCTGTGAATATAGATAGATTTATATATGTGTTTCAAACTACGTAAAGATTGCGAATATACAACATTCTTGGCTTTCCCATTGTCTGTCCATATACAAAGCCGTATGTACTAATAATGACGTCATATGCAAACGCTCTTTTTACAAACAAACAAACATGCATCACACAACTCGTTTTTATATAGATAGATAGATAGATAGATACAATACAAATTAACTACGTAAAACTTGTGAATATACAACAGTCTTCGCTGTCCCATTGTCTGTGCGTATAAATAGATTGTCAGGTTTACCGACCCTCAAAGATGCAACATACAATTGTACATTGGTAAAGCAATCTGTATTAAGATCTATACCGCATTTTTCTAGTGATTGCCCTTGAGCTTTGTTGATGGTGGTTGCAAATGCTAATCGAATTGGGAATTGCAATCTTTTAAATTGAAAAAGCAGATCCGTTGGAATCATGGGAATGCGAGGAATAAGAACAGCCTCACCCTCATAAGGCCCTGTCAAGATTGTGGCATCTATTAGGTTTTCCATTGTTTTTTTTTTTTACGGCAAGTCGCGTGCCATTGCAAAGCTTTGGTGGGTTGATATTTCTTAAAAGTATTATTGGTACGCCTATTTTTAGTTGTAGCAGGTGTGGTGGACACCCTGAAGGATCT
>NC_088872.1:46268986-46367646 GCF_032884065.1 Artemia franciscana | reverse complement strand
TCATCATTATTTGCCAGGAGACACGGTATAAAATTGTGGAAATTACAAATAAAAAGTACATATTTTCGGGTTTTCACTTCATGCAGACCTATTTAGAAAAATTTAATTTAAATAATTGCTCGCAGCGAAGTAACAAATTTATTTCATTTTATCAAAAAGTTCGTGGTAACGAACTGTACTAAGGAGCGACCCGGCTCAATAGTAACCAAAACTCTAAAAAACGGATTTTTGATACCAATAGCTACATGAACAAAATCGCATTTTAATGCTGACTTTAAATATATGAGATACCTATCTAAAATTACGAGTCTAAGAAAAATTGCATTATTTTAGAAAATAGAGGGAAACACCCAATAAAAGTAATAAAACCAAAATTACACCCATCCGAATCAGCCTATCAGGGAACCCTACCGTGGAAGTGTTAAGCTTCTATCAGCAAAAATATGGATTTTTTTTCCAGGGGTGATTATATCGAACCAGTTGTCATAGAATGTTGCGAGCGGGCTCATTCCAACGGAAATGAAGTTATATACAAGTGAATTATATATAAAAAAATGAAGTATATAGTACCCTTTTTAAGTGATCTAAAAAATTGGAGGGCACCTAGGCCTCTTCCCACGCTAATTATTTTCCCACAGTTACCCGATTAAAATTCTGAGATAGCCATTTTATTCAGCATAGTCGAAAAACCTTATAACTGTGTCTTTGGGGACGACTTATTCCACCAGAATCCCCGTGGAAGGGGCTACAAGTTACAAACTTTGATCAGTGTTTATATAGTAATGGTTATTGGGAAATGTACAGACGTTTTCAGGAGGATTTTTGGTTGGGGGGGGGGGGGGTTGAGAACAGGGGGTTATGTTGGGGGAACTTTCCATGGATGAATTTGTCATGGGGGAAGAAAATTTCCATGAAGGGAGCGCAGGATTTTCTAGCCTTATTTCAAAATAGAACAATACAAAAATAAATATGAAACAGTTTTTTCAACTGAAAGTAAGGAGCAGCATTAAAATTTAATACTAACAGAATACAGAAGTTCGTTACGTAAGCTAACTCGTAAGTTACGTAGAACTTTTACTAGCAAAAACGTTCGCAAAATATTAAAAGTTCTAGTTGCCTTTTTAAGTAACCAAAACATTGGAGGGCAACTAAGCCTCCTCCCCTGCTCCTTTTTTCTCAAAGTGATTCTATCAAAATTATGAGAAAGCCATATAAATATGAAATTTCGTTTTAATTATTCATCTGTGGAGAGCCAAAATCAAAACATGCATTAGTTCAAAAACGTTCAGATATTAAATGAAAAAAAGACATGTTTTTAACTGAAAGCAAGGAGCAACATTAAAACTTAAAACGAATATAAATTACTTCGTATGCGAAAGGGGCTGCTTCCTCCTCAACGCCCCGCTCTTTACGCTAAAGTTTTACTCTTTTTCTCTCAATTCTACTTTTTAAAACAGTAAAAAACTTTAGCGTAAAGAGCGGGGCGTTGAGGAGGGAGCAGCCCCTTTCATATACGAAGTGATTTCTGTTCGTTTAAGTTATAATGTCGCTCCTTACTTTCAGTTAAAAAAAACTTGTTCTTTTTATTTAGCTTATCCATACGGGTTCATTAAAAAATATTCTAAAGTTCGATTGTTGCTTGAGTATTTGTATATCTGAATTTGTATTCGGATAAGACTGTAATGACACATGATAACTACCCATACCTAGCACAGTTGGATTTATATAAACGGTTCTCGTATCTCCATACTTCTTGGCAACCTTCCGTCGACAATTTCGGGTAACAGTGCCTCAAAATAAATTTTTTTTAGATTTGGCAGCATTTTGTTAGACCAGAATTCACGGTCACGACCAATCTTTTCATAATATAATTCCTCTTCCCCTAAAAATATTACAAAGTATACAAAATCAATGTCACAACATTCCAATTGCATTTGAATTTGGTAATAGTAGTCATGTGTTCTTTTCAGCTTTATTTCACTATTAACTTTCTTTTCTAGACATGTATTTTTTTTAAGCGCTATCCACTCATCCAATGTAAGCCCTTTTGCTGTCAAAGGGCACTTCACCTCCAAAAGAGCCTTCTCACCCGAAGGAAAAATTGCTATCCCGTCCGGACTGGCCCCTAGAAACCCATATTCCTTGTGAATGAAAAGCCCAGCAGAGTTCACAATGCAACCCATTTTCTTTGCAAAAGCTGCAATAGCTACAGGCTCATACATCTGACCATGCTCCATTGCCTTTGTTTGGCGGTTTCTGGGATACAGCAGCTGCCGAACTAATGAGCCCACAGTCTTCAACCGCCTTTTACAAACAGAACCAGCTACGGAAGCTGTAATTCTGTTTTTTCTGTATTCTATCCAGCTATTATCGATAGAATTTCTCTGAAGCCTAGTGGCTTTTTCGATACTGAGGATATCTGTTGCAGTACATTGGAGACGAGTCAAAAAATCTGTTTTTGCAATTTTGAGCGCACTGCAATCAAGATCCGGAGCAGTTGCGTTCGAGCCGTAGTTTTTGTCTGCTCCGGTTGGCTCCCTGATTTCTTTTGAAGGGAGTTTTGTGGAAGCATTAGTGAAAAGGCACTTTTTAGCAGACAGTTTTTTACGTCGAGCAGTAGTCATGGCCCGCTGTTGTGCAAGTTTTTTCAACTGTCTACTTGGTGTAGATCCTACAGTTCTTCGAAATATTTCAAGGCGAGCTGAGTGACCTTTCGTAAATCGGATTCCTGCTGCTTTAACACGGGTGGTATATCGCGCACTTTGGCTAACCATGATGTTTTTGCCACCTATAAGCCTTGCAACTATGCTCATAAAATATTCTGCCAGGTTGCTCGTGTGGTTTCCTATCAGTAGACGAGCCCTTCTGGTCAGCGTATCAAAGGCTGAATACACATGGCTGAGAAAGATGTTGCTAGGGGTGTCTTCAGGATTGACCTGTAGAACTTTCCCGGAGAACGAGCAGCGTGTAGGACAAAATCTATGGTCGCCACGGAAAAAATGTAGAGGAATTGCCTTCAGCGCACTGATGAGATCCTTCACGCTTTTCTTCTCTGTGGTGGCACATACAATTGCATTTCTGGCAAAATCACACATTTTCTTTATTATTGCGGCACTAAGAAATCTTCTGCATTCGGCATTTTCATGCTGCTTCTTATATAGTCTGTTTTTCAAGCATTTGCACGCATGATTAGCACACTCAATTTTTTCTACATTTCTGCCATATGGTACCCTTGCTATAATTTCAGAATGGGTACTTGAATCGCCGTCGGCAACAAATCGAGTATATCTTAGATTGTGCAAGGATGTTGCTATTCGGAATGCGTCAACTAATATATCTGACTCCATACCTGTACTGGGCCCCTGCCAGTTCATAAAACATGTATGTTCAGGAACAGATCTATTAACTTGATGCCTGTATTTCACGCAAGTACAGCAATATTTGTTCCTAATTCCTAGATTTAAGAGTTTCTTCGAATAGAAACCTATCACCACTCCACAGCCTGAGAGTGCACGATATCTATTCCCATAACTTCGTGTGCACCAACTTCCATCAACTATAACACATGTCTCTACAGCTCCATTTGGGTGATTTTTCTCACCTGCTTCCAGTGCCATCCTTCGCTCGGTTTTCCCATTTTCGATAAGATAGTCATAGAGAACTTTTTCCAATTCTACGCAAATTTCTTTCTAAAATTTCATAAAGACTTTTTGAGACGGGGTATTTATTCCAATGGTAGAGAAAAGTTCTTGAACCTGGGCGTGAGTCATTCCACCATTTATTGCACCAACCACTACCTCTTTGTTGACACTTACTGTTCCTGTTTCTGTTTTGTGTTTCTTTCTGATAGTATTCACACTATCAAAATCAGTCCTTTTCCGTTTTTTGACTACGGTTTTCGTTGAGTCTTTTTTTTTAAGCCTTCTAGGAGCAAGGGGTTTTTCTGTGTGAATTGTGGCTTCCTCATGACATGATTCGCATTTGAAGATGAGTCTTGAGCGCAATCCAGCTCTATGTTCTTTAGAAAACATCATATTTGAAACCAAATTGATGTCTTGGCACCTGTAAATAAAATGCTAATTGGTTGTGAGGAAGTAAAATAGTAAAGTAGCGATTTTATTGTTTTGGTAGAAAGGAAAGTGCTATAGCTTCAAAAAGGATAGGTAGTATGTAGAGTAGTGAGCGATGTAGGGTAATTAAAATATGAAATAAAATATAAAATATAGCTAGAAATGGGCGAGAAGTGGAAATTATACGATCTAACCGAAAGTTTGTTGTATTTCATTGTCAGATTAAACCACCCAATTTTATTTATGTATGTAACCAAGCCAAAAACTGTCCTGGAACTACCAATCAGGAAAGCCAAGTATTTCAAAACTTTACAAAATCCTTTGGGGCATGACAGGAAATGCCCTCTAAACAGACCCGTGTCGATTTACCAAATTCCAACGGAAATTACTAACCAAATTCAAAGAAAAATTAAGTCTCACTTGACTCCCTAAAATCAAATTCAAAGTAAAAATCCGTGCCCCAAATTCAGTTGCATCTCAACTATCATTTAAATTTTTATTCGAGTAATTCACAAAGTTCTTATTAGTACGATTAAAAATACCAATATGCTTTTATGAGTTAGGAGGATCAAATTAGCTAGTTTATTTCTCAAATCTTTTAAAGCCTTTGCAGACATTCTTTCAGAACCTTTATCCGTACTTTTTAATGATTAGATAAAAAAACAAGTATTTTGAATGAAAGTAAGGAGCAACATTAAAACTTAGAACGAACAGAAATTATCCCGTATATGAAAGAGGCTATTTCCTCCTCAACGCCCCACTCTTTACGCTAAAGTTTGACTCTTTCTCTTAACTCTACTTTTTAAAACAGTAAAAAATTTAGCGTAAAGAGTGGGGCGTTGATGAGGAAGCAGCCCCTTTCATATACGAAGTAATTTCTGTTCGTTTTAAGTTTTAATGTCGCTCCTTACTTCTGTTTAAAAACTGTTTTTTTTTATTTAATTTCTGAACGTTTTTGAATCAATGCATGTTTTGATTTTGGCTCTCCGCAGATGAATAATTAAACCGAAATTTTAATATTTATTTTTTTGTCTAAAGTGCTTTCTCATAGTTTTGATCGAATGATTTTGAGAAAAAATGGAGCGGGGGAGGATGCCTAGTTGCCGTCCGATTTTTTGGTTACTTTAAAAGGCAACTAAAAATTTTAATTTTTTACGAATCTTTTTATTAGTAAAAGATATACGTAACTTACAAATTAGCTTACGTAACTAACTTCTGTATTCTCATGTTTTTATTACGTATACGAAGGGGCTCACCCCCTCGTTAGTACCTCGCTCTTTACATTAAAGCTTAAATTTTGTCCCAATTTCTTAAGAATGACCCCTGAATCACAAAAGCCGTAGAATAAATAGTTGAAATTACTAAAAATACTTTAGTGTAAAGAGCGAGGTATTAGGAGGAGGTGAGCCTATCGTATGCTTAATAATTTCTGTTCGTTTTAAGCTTTAATGCTTCTCCTTACTTTCAGTTGAAAAAAGCTTTTTCATATTTATTTTTTTATTTTTGTTTTTTTAAATAATACTAGAAAATCCCGGGCTCCCTTCATGAAAATTTTCTTCCCCCATGACAAATTCCTCCAAGGAAAGTTCCCCCAACATATCCCCCTCTTCTTTGAGTTACGAGTTTGGAAAATAAGGGGAAACACCCCTAAACGTCATAGTATAGATAGATAGATAAGTGTATTTCAAAAACCCGTGGGCCATATACACACAAAATATAAATAAATAACAGACAAGCAAGGAAATTAACAACAGTACGAACACGCACAAAAAAAACAGAATTCAACGCAAAAAGTACCTAATCTAACTACAAAAGAAATTAATCATATAAAACTTTTTCTTCTTATTAAAGATTTTTCTATATATACTCCCACTCGAAATATTGTGGTTGGGTTACTATTTTGTAGAATACCCGGAAGCATCAAATTAATCCCATGCAAATAAATTTCCCGTAAATCCAAGAGCACCGGGCATTTCCGGAGAAAATGATCCAAGTCTTCATCATCATCTTTACAAAGAGGACAAAGATACCGCCTATCAGGACCAACTATCATTTTATTTTTGTCGAACGTTTTTTGTCTGTTCTGGATTGGAAGACAATTTGCCCTAAGCTGAATCCAACGACATAGAATCATAGCCGGTAAATTAAGTTTAAAATAAACTTCCTCCCCAAAACTAGGTTTTGCCTGATTATAATGTTGTAGGGTTGTAGAATCAAGAACCAGCCCTTGCCAAAGCTGAATTTCCTGACTCTCTAATATAAATCGTACCTGGCTTTCTAAATTTGCTGGTACATCGCGAGAGCAAAGACCATTATTCCATAAATAAGGCATTCCTACTTTTTCTAGTAATGATTTAATTTGGGATGGCCACGAGGTTTTTAAACCACATTTCAACATCTCTTCATATGCCACTCTTACTAGTCTATCTTCATTACTCTTAGTTAACTTCAACCAGAATCTAAGCATTAAAATATACCTACGTAGCTTTAAAGAAAACAGGCCCATATCACCTTTCAGAATCTGTGAATGAGTTGTCTGATGTAAACCAAACACTCTTTTATAATACTGGAGCTGAAGGGGCTCCAGTTGCTGCACCATTTCTCCACCCCATATCTCTGCTCCATATTCTATTACGGGTAAAATTTTTGTGTTAAATATTCTTTTATGCATTTTTAGGTTTTTGATCCCCATTATCGTCGGGTTTCTAAATATAGCTGACATGGCCACCCTACCTCTCTTAATTATTTCATCAACATGACTCCTTAGGCTTCCATTTTCCGATAAGATAAAGCCTAAATATTTTATTCTTTTACTTATAAATAGTTCCTTATTATTAAATTTAAACGTATATTTTTCATCGTCCCCAACCTTCCTTTTTTTAAAAATAACAACTTCGCTCTTTTCAGTATTCAGCCTTAACTTTTTTATATGCAAATATTCTTCTATGAGATTCAAAAGAGTCTGTAGATCTTGCGGTTTATTAGCCACCAAAGCAATATCATCTGCAAATAATAAGAGAGATAGTTTTTGAGTCCCTAGGCTAACTTTCGGAGCCCATCTATTCTCTAGAAAATTAACAACATCATTAATAAAATATTAAACAACTTAGGTGAAAGGGTGTTGCCCTGTTTTACTCCCCGCTTAATATCAAAAAGCTTCGAAAACCTATTACCAACTTGAATGATTCCACTCACACAAGTATACATGCTCACTATCAATCTAACAAATGAATGGGGAAGGCCAATATTTAGCATGGCATCCTTCAATAACTCTCTGTCGACACTATCAAAAGCCTTATGGAGATCCAGAAATCCCACATAAAGACAAGTTTTACCCTTTCCATATTTATCTATTAATGCCTTTAAAATAAACACACTATCTGTCGTCCCATACCCTGTCCTGAAACCTCCTTGTTCCTCATGTATTAAATTATTTGTATTTAACCAATTGGAAAGCCTGGTATCTAATATTTTCTCCAAAACCTTACTTAAAGCAGGGACAAGTGCTATTAAACGATAATTTTCATGAGCCTTCGGGTTTCCTCTCTTAAAAAGTGGTATAAACAATGATGTCTTCCAAGCGCTTGGCCATTGCCCTGAACTTAACACCTTATTACAAAGAAGAACAATTATCGGTATCAAAATGGAAAGAAAATTCTTAAATAACAATATTGGTATACCATCAACACCCGCAGCAGTACCACCTTTTAACTTCTTAAATATTGACTTAATCTCTTGGCCATTCACATCACCCACTAAATCGTAATCATGTTCTCTCATGGGATAAATAACCATCTCTGGGGTATGCGCTACCTCCTGAAGATCTGCACAAACACCTTCTAAATTATTTAGGTAATCAGGCCATGAATCAGCTTCCGGAACAGCCTGGGTATTAACATTTCTCCTTCCACTATCATTCTTTATATAGCCCCAAAACTTTTTAAAATCTTTATTTCTAAAATCATCAGCGATATCCAGTTTCTTCTTATGCTCGTACTCTTTTTTTTTCTTTTTATTAAACTTTTATATTCTCTTCTTTTATCTTTATATTTAGCCAATTTTAGACTTTGAACTTCCGCGCTATCAAATTCATTCAAACGATTTAATAAATATTTTGCTTTTTCTTTCATTAACTTGCAATCCAAGTCAAAATATCCCTCATTCTTTTTTAATTTTTTAGTCAGGCCACATGATTCTGCACAACTGCCCATTATTTCATTTAACAGCATAATTACACTATGTGCATCTTTTTCATTGTCTTCTAACGCTTTCAAATTATTTTTTACATGCGAGTCCAATAGCTCCCTTCTAAATGCCTCAATATCTTTATCTGTTAAATCATTTCTAATTCGTTTTCCTAAACCTATTTTTCTATAATCCGCATTATAGAAATTTCTTAGTCGTGAACCGTGTTTCGCAAACTGCCCAATCTTCACCTCAAGCATAATAGCTCTATGATCAGATCCAACTAAATCTAATACTCCCATATTTATTGATTCAGGTACAAGTTGCGTATTAATTAGCACATAATCTACAACACTTGGAGTTGGACCCGAAAGGCAAGTGAACTCGCCCCTACCCTTATCCTTCCCAAACCTACCATTCGCAATCATCAGACCATGTTCCCCACAAAACGCCAGGAGCTTTCTTCCCCATACATTTATTTTTCTTTTTTCATCCTTGTTGCTTCGTGGTATTCTACAACAAATTGGGACAAAATCACCTAAATCTGGAATCAACACATCTGGGATCTCAGCCTCCAGGCCGGTATAAGCATTGAAATCCCCCATTAACACACAATCCAGATCTTTATAACTTTCTTGTATTAACGAAAATTCTTCCCCTAAAATTTCCCAAGTATTTTCTCGATTGTACGAACTATTCTGTGGAGGTATATACACTACACCCAAAATTAATTGCTTCCCACATTTCAAATAAATAGACAGCCAAAGCAAGTTTTCAGATCTACTACTAATTCTCTCATAGCCGTCAATAGCAGATGCTTTAACCAAAACCAAAATGCCACCATAATGTCTATTATTTCTTGCTACATTACGCACGGTCTGTTCAACGAAATACCCGGGGAGAGGTGATATAGGAGAACAATCGTTCCATGTTTCAATCAGCGAAATCACATCAAACGAAAATAAATCGTCATATAAATAGGTCAACTTATCACGTAATCCTTGTATGTTCCATGACACTATGACACTTATCCTATATTTCTACGCCTTCTGTTAGCACGTTAACATCACTAGCCTTTGGTTGAGATTGCTCGTTACTAGTCTTAGTCGGGGGAAAGGCAACATGATAATACTCACGAGTGCGGTTATTTATATCCGCTAACTCACTTCGGTGTTTATTGTAATAAAAATCACGTGAAAAACCACCACGATGTCTATCATTAAACTTCTTTCTTGGCGAATGGCTGCCTTTGGGTGCTACATTACGAGTACCTGGTCGAAACAAGTCATTTGGGCTGATAATAGCACTAGAAGGTCTTTTAGCTGTCGATACTGCCTGAGGAGTGGTGGTCGATGGTACTAATGTCTCAGTATCACTATCACTGGCATCACTAACTAGCCTCATCGGAATATTATTGGGATCATTTGGGAGCCTAGCACTAAAGGGTGGACCAGAATTTTGTACTGGCTTCAAATTACGCTTAATCTCGACTATTGAATTTCCATCATACCTGAATATTCGGCCTTCGATGAATAGTTTGTCACCTCGTAATTTTGCATCACGGCCATCATTTTGCGCAGTAGTTAACATTTCCTTTAAATGTTTACGGGCCTCCCTTTGTATAGCTGTGTAATCCGGAGCCACCGATAAACCAAACCTTCTTAATACGGAGCTGTTTCTTAAAATATAGTCTCTGATTTCAACCGAGTTTAGCTTTACTACTATCGGCCCTGATTTCAATCTAAAAATGTCACGTATATCACTTCGATTTATCCCGAGAGACGGCATAGTACGATTTAATAACCCCGTTATTTCTTGCTTCAGAGTATAATCGCCGAGTTGTTGAGGGGTGTAATTATAGAAGATTAAATTCGTTCTTTTCTGCTCTGCTTCGAGCTTGTTGGCTCGTTCATAAGAGACTGCTAGGTTAGATTTCACATTTTCCAGCTCTTTTTTAATTTCATCATTTGTCTTAGCATTGTTAGATAACTGCGTAATAATGTTACTTAACTGTACTTGTATGGCATCAATGCTATCCGAAAGTTCAGGAATCGTATTAACTTTCTGCGAAAGCACCGGTAATAAATCCAGTTTAAAATTAATTTCTTGCAAGAACTGGGCACTTTGCATTTTCTCGGCCTCTCGTGTTTGGACTGCCATTTACACCCTTATAAACTTATCAAAGTGCAAAATGTAAAACCTTTATCACTCCTTGATTTGATCCAGTATCGCTAATTAGCAATAAGACTTTTTTTCACCATTCGAAAAAAATCACAATATTGGCTCAAAGCCACGCGGGAGAGAAACGTTATTTCAATCTTGGTTTAAACTAGTTAGTTACACAATTTGTCTAAATGTAAGCATGGATGTTATCCGAAAGAAATGAAATCTGGTTTTGTTGTTAACTCCTTGAACTCTGAATGAAAACTGATTGAATCATTTTGATGATTCAAAATGGCAAGTTTTTTTTTTTTTTAAATGGAGAGTTGTGAGACAGAGTCAAACTTTAGCGTAGAAAGCAAGGCGTTGAGAAGGGAACAGCCCCTATCATATACGGAGTAATTTCTGTTCGTTTTAAGTTTTAATGTTGCTCCTTACTTTCAGTTGAAAAAACTTGTTTTTTTTATTTATTTCAGAATAGCGCGACTCATTTTTTCCGCCGATTGATTAGCTTTTGTCATAAATTAATACAGAAGTAAAAAGTGGGGCTATTTCAAAATGTAATGGGGAAATATATAATGGGCTATAAACTGTCGCTTAAAGAGGGGCGAGGGGTGGGGTATAGCAAAGCATTCGCTCTTAGGAATAGTATAAGTAGCTACTTATGGTTGTTTTAAGTTCTTTTCTGAATTTTTAGGCCTTCCTTCAAATGTGCCCCTCTCCTTATTTTTTACCAAAAATATAATTTAAAAGATCTACTATTTAATACTGTAAAAACTTTAGCGTAAAGAGCGGGGCGTTGAGGAGGGAACAGCCCCTTTCATATACTGGGTAATTTCTGTCCGTTTTAAGTTTTAATGTTACTCCTTCTTTTCATTAAAAAAAATCGTTTTTTATTTAATTTCTGAACGTTTTTTTAGTTAATCCATGTTTTGATTTCGGCTCTGCGCAGATGAATAATTAAAACGAAATTTGAATTTTTATTTTTTTGGCTAAACGGCTTTCTCATAATTTTGATCGAACGATTTTGAGAAAAATGAGTGGGGAAGGAGGCCCAGCTGCTCTCCAATTTTTTGCTACTTAAAAAGGCAACTAGAGCTTTTAGTTTTTTACGATGATTTTCATTAGTAAAAATATACGTAACTTACGAATTAGCTTACCTAACGAACTTCTATATTCGCAGGTATCTATTACGTATATAAGGGGGGCTCGCCCACTTGTCAATACCTCGCTCATTACACTAAAGCTTAAATTTTGTCCTAAATCCTTAATAATGACCCCTGAATCACAAAGGCCGTAGAATAAATAATTGAAATTACTAAAAAATACTTTAGCGTAAAGAGTGAGAGATTAGGAGGAAATGAACCCCTTATATGTGTAATATTTTTTGTTCTTTTTAAGTTTTACCGCTGGTCCTTACTTTCAGTTGAAAACACTTTTTCATATTTATTTTTTCATTGTTTTTTTAAATCATGCTAGAAAATCCTGCCCCCTCCCATTCATGGAAAATTTTCCTCCCCATGACAAATTCCTCCATGGAAAGTTTCCCCAACATAACCTCCTCTTCTCAACCCCTCCTTCCAACCAAAAAATCCCACTGAAAACGTCTGTACACTTCCCAATAATCATTACTATGTGCAAACACTGGTCAAAGTTTTTAACTTGCAGCTTCTCCCATGGGGACTTTGGGGGAGTAAGTCGTCCTGAAAGACATAGTTATAAGGTTTTTCAACTATGCTGAATAAAATGGCTATATCAGGATTTTGATGGCGCTAGAACTTTTCATTTCCATTTGAATGAGCCCTCTCGCAAAATTTTAAGACCACTGGGTCGGTACAATCACCCTTGGAAAAAAGAATTAAATAAATAAACACGCATCTGGGATTTGTGTTTTGGCAAAATATACAAAATTCTACATTCTTGTAGATAGGAGCTTGAAACTTGTACAATAAGGTTCTGTGATACGCTGAATCTGATGGAGTTACTTTCTTTAAGATTAAATGACTTTTAGGGGGGTTCCCTCATTTTCGAAAATAAGGTAAATTTTCTCAGGCTCGTAACTTTTGATGGGTAAGACTAAACTTGATGATGAAACTCACATATTCAAAATCGGCATAACAGTGCGATTCTTGAGATGTTCTGATATCAAAATTCTGTTTTTTAGAGCTTTGGTTACTATTGAGCCGGGTCGCTCCTTACTACAGTTCGTTACCACGAACTGTTCGAAATTACCTCTACTGGTAAGTTCGCTTTATGTTGGAAAAAAAAAATGATAAAAAGAAGTTTTTTAACTGAAAGTAAGGAGCAAAATTAACGAACAGTAATTACTCCGTATATCAAAGGGGCTTTTCCTCCCTCAACACCTTGCTCTTTACGCTAAAGTTTGACTCTTTTTCTTAAGTTTACTTTTTAAAACAGTAAAAAACTTTAGCGTAAGGAGCAGAGCGTTGAGAAGGGAGAAAACCTTTTAATATACAGAGTAATTTCTGCTTGTTTTAAGTTGTAATGTCGCTCCTTACTTTCAGTTCAAAAACTTTGTTTTTCATTTTATTTCTGAACGTTTTTGGATTAATACTTTTTTTGTGCTTTTTTTCTGTTTCTCTGTTTGCCATTCTGGCATGTCCAATGAATTGTGGGACAGAATAGAGGCAGTTCAAAAAACGTGTCTAAGAATTATTTTCAAACAGGGTAAAGGGCCTTACATTTCCCTTCTTCGGAGAGCAAATCTAGTCACCCTTAAGGAAATGAGAGTACAAATTTTCTTATTATTTTGCCAACAATATCGTGCATAACCCTTGTACTACTTCTCCTTTCCCTAGTGAATATTTACCCACCCGCCACGTCAGGGGCGGATCTAGGATTTTTTTTTTGGGGGGGGGTGTACATGAAAGGTTACTCCGATAAACTTGTGGACAAAGAAATACCAACAATTTAAAGGGAACTGCAACAATTTCTAAGTCGTGGGTAGGTAGTGGACATGGACTTTAATTTAATATAAAATCTGATGAGTTCTATTGAAATTAAAGTCAATTAGAAATATTGATACAAAAAAAGTAAGTTTATAAGAACCACCTCGCCATAAAACACAATTAAAAGGTTGTTCACCCTCTACAAAAAAATAATATATTAAATCTTTTCTGCATAATTTTTAGCATTTGCACTTCTGGCGACTATAGCGAGTTACTTAAACTTTGTATTGTCAAAAAAAAAAATTAGTACCATATTTTGGTATCATACATTCTTTGGAACTAATTGTTGATTAAACATTAAGTAATAGTTCGTTTGATGGTGTAGCAGGAAAAATAGAACAAAGAAATAGAAATATAATGCTTTCTTATTGTTGCTATTAGCAGCGGATTAAGTCAGAATTTTAAATCTCCCCTTCTTACGAATGAAAATTTTCGCCTCCCAGTTGGCATTTGTGGTAATACGGACAGATCCCCTTGATAAACTTGAATTTAATTAAATACTTTTTGGGGACATGTGTCATTAATAAAAATCTAATAGAGACTGCAAAAAGTAACTGAAACCTTGTTTCAAACTTGTTTGCAAAAAGAAACAGCCTTAATAACTAAAAACTTACTAAAAACTCGACTATTAAAAACCAAATATAAAAAAATTCGTCCCTAAAAGAACCAGAGCAAGCGGTCCCAACCACAAATCTACTACTATGTCAGGGGGAGGGTGCCCCCTGCATTCGCCACTGCCCCACGTTCTAATTCAACAAAAATCCCCCTTCTTGCCCAAATAAGAGTTTCCACTGAAAGATATAGAAGAACGTTCATCCTTCACATATTTGAAATTTTAAATTACTAACCCTTCGCTCTTATCGCTCCTCTTTTAACTTAAAGTTGTAATGCTTATTTTGCAACTGCAAACTTTACAATTATTGCAAGGTAAACTAAATTGTCATTTTGTTTAAATTTGTTTTCCCGGTTTTAATTTAAGACTTTTTATGGTTTGACTTTTTTACTGATTGCAATTTTATGAGTTTAAACTGGTTTGATATTTATTACTGATTGGCATTCACCATTTTTTTAAATTTTTTTATTGAGACTAAAATGTGAATTTGGCCCTTTTGGGCTTGTGATAGCCGTTTTGTAGAAATAAATCTTGTCTTGTCTAAACGAAGATGAGATTGCTAAAGAAATAGCGAAACAACTGCCGACTATTCTATATAAGCTTTAAATTGTTGGTAAAACCAACAATAGTGAAATTAAACTAACCTAAGTAGATACCGTCGGAGCGTTCTGTTGTTTTGGGATGAAAATATCTTTAAAAGTTATCGAACATTCTTTCTCTATAGCAGAAAAGACAATTATCAAGAATTAATAAGGTACAAGTTGTATTAATTGCAACCCAGAATAATTCCCCATCCTAATAATTTTGATAGCAGTAAATCAATGACGTAAAATGAAAGACAAAGAAAAAACTTACATGTGGCGAATCACGAGCTTTTCATAATTCTCAAAAAGGTAAGGCAGATCCACAATCCAGCGTGAGCCTTTTAGAAGGTCTGACCCCAAATTTCTTCCAGAAGTGATAACTTTCAACACAAAAGGGGAATTTGTTCCAGAACCTTCGGAACTTGATTTGTCGTGAACCGAAGCATCCGTTAAGTCTTCTAACATATATTTTGGTAAACGCGGTCTGCCTCTAGCCCGATAATTTAATTTCAACTTTTCACGATGGGCCTGCACATTTGGCAAATGGAGCCCTCGTATATTTCTTTTTTTCCCATGTTACTGTGGTCAATAACAAGAACTATATAAGAACTTTATGAGGGTTTTGACCATTTTTATCGGGGTTCACTTACTAAAGGGTTGAATTGTTTCTTGGAAAGGCCTTGGACTTGAGACTGGTCATTTGACTGCTTTAGTATGGGTAATTTTTATTGGGGTTTATTTACCAAGGGGTGGGATTGTTTCTTGGAAAGGCCTTGGACTTGAGACTGGTCATTGACTACTTTTGTAGTTTGCTTTGGTAGTTCTACAGCAAGACTCGGGTTTTGCTATAACAAATTTAAATATTCTGGGGACATTTTGTTTCGTTCATTAATTATTTTGTTTCATTCATTAGCTATTAATTAGCTTGTTTTATATATTTTTAATTCTTATTTCAGTACGAAGATTATGCAAAATTGTACTTATACTACAATGCATAAATTTGTCCTGAATTTATTTTAATTAAACCAAAACGATAGATCAAACTTTTTAAAATAAAACCATTGCTTCTTATTCGGCCCTTGTGCTGTTCAATTTATCTCTAGGATTAGACGTAGCTTATCCTTAATTATTTATACAATACAATTTTCTTATATATTCATTAACCGGCAGTTTGGTGTCTGCACCTTACTTCTTCTCTAGACTCTGTTTAAACAGGTTAGAACTAAATAATGCTTGACTGAATCGCTCCTGAACAATCCGAGTGGTTAGCCCCTTGGTGTAATTTTTGCATTCTTAGATGCTCCGATTACAGCTCAATCTAACCTTTTGAGGGGAAATTTTGATTTCGGAACACAAATATGTATAGTATTTGAAGGGACTGCAGCCAGGAGGTATATATTATAGAAAAAAGCTTCTTATTGATGAATAGAAAATTTTTTGCTCTATTTTTTGATACCCACAACAACAATGTCAAGCTAGCAATCTAGAATCCGTTTCCAATCTAGAAACGGATAGTCTAGAATATCTGAAACTAGGCTTTCCAAATATCGACTATGGAAACCCTTTATTTTTCATTGATTCAAGCTCTATGTATAGGGACAAACAACATTATTGCATGATAGCAAGTCTTCACAATTATTGCAGAAAATACCAAAATATCAAGTTTCCTTTAGATTAATTGTCTACGTAAAAAATGTTCGGCAAAAAGTGTCGCTTTCTGGCATAATATATTTGATGGATATTTTAAAATATCCATCAGATTCATGCTAAATCAACCACCTGTGCTACTTTTCGTGTGTATATACCACCTATAAAAGTTATGTTTATTTTCAAAATCAGCACAAAAATTATAATATATTTTAATTAAAATTTTAGTAAGTCCAAAATTTTCAATTTAAACTACCATGCAGCAGATAAGGCTCTTTAAAAAGGGCATATACCCTGAAAATTATATAGTGTCTTCGATTAACTAATAGCTTTAAAAAGAAATAGATTGACAATTATTGACAGTTACGTCACCCAGAGTTCGACATCACAAAGCTCAAATCGAGCAATGCTGTAGACTGTTATACAGCCAAGTGAAAAATTTAGTCGAAGCATCAAAGTACCAGCGTTCATCAGTGCATGGTGAAAACTTCACGGTTTTGAGTTTCCTCCTTCAGTTAGAATTTTTGTAATCTCAAATCTTTGGATATTCCTTGGCTTTTGTGGATCCGAAGAAGATTTATTTTGTTTATCCTCGACTATGTTTTTCCGTCTAAGAAACTTCCTAAGGAAAAAAAAAAATGTGAACTTTGAGCAAATCATATATTCCACGAAAAAAACAACTGTTCATTATTATTCATTCCAGTTCCATGATGTTTTTTTATGGTGCCTTCGTTTCATATTTCAAAAGACCAGTGATTTTTTAAACTCAAAATAAAGAGCGACATTAAAATTGAAAACGAACATAAATTATTACTAATATGAGGGGGGTTGCCCCCTTCTTAACACCTCACTCTTCACGCAAAAGTTACTTGGTACTCTTAAAAAAGCTTCTTATTGTTCTAAGTAAACGAACCTTGTGTTTCAGAAGTGGCTGTTAAAGAATTGGAATAAAACTCAAAATTTAACGCAATTAGCAAGTTGTTGAGGAAAGGGAAATCCCCCTTATTTAATAGTAGTTTCTGTTCATTTTTAGCTTTAACGTTGTTCCTTATTTTGAGTTGAGAAAACTTTTTTTTTCTTAAATTTAATTCCTGATTGTTTTTTAAACAGTGCCAGGAAATCCGGCTCTACCTCAAAGGAAAAATTCCCTCCACGGCAACATCCTCCAGAAAATTGAATCCCAGGGAAAATTTACCCCGGACAATTACCCTTACCATCTCCATGCGTAAAATTGAGTCGGCAAAGAGAAAGTAAGACAAATGAAAAGAATATTGTATAGGAATTGTGGCAAATCCCCCAGTGTAAAATTTCCTCCAAAAGTTCGAAGATTCAAATTAGAGCTTTTTATGGTTATTCTGTATATATAATATATATATCTATATATATAAAAACTAGCTGTTGGGGTGGCGCTTCGCGCCACCCCAACACCTAGTTGGTGGGGCGCTTCGCGCCCCCCCCGAGCCCCCCCGCGCGCGTAAGTTGTTACGCGCCATATTAGTTACGCGCCATTGTAGTTGTGTCCCTGTGTCCCACCTGTGAATATAGATAGATTTATATATGTGTTTCAAACTACGTAAAAATTGCGAATATACAACATTCTTGGCTTTCCCATTGTCTGTCCATATACAAAGCCGTATGTACTAATAATGACGTCATATGCAAATGCTCTTTTTACAAACAAACAAACATGCATACACACAACTCGTTTTTATATAGATAGATAGATAGATAGATACAATACAAATTAACTACGTAAAAAATTGTGAATATACAACAGTCTTCGCTGTCCCATTGTCTGTGCGTATAAATAGATTGTCAGGTTTACCGACCCTCAAAGATGTAACATACAATTGTACATTGGTAAAGCAATCTGTATTAAGATCTATACCGCATTTTTCTAGTGATTGCCCTTGAGCTTTGTTGATGGTGGTTACAAATGCTAATCCAATTGGGAATTGCAATCTTTTAAATTGAAAAAGCAGATCCGTTGGAATCATGGGAATGCGAGGAATAAGAACAGCCTCACCCTCATAAGGCCCTGTCAAGATTGTGGCCTCTATTAGGTTTTCCGTTTTTTTTACGGCAAGTCGCGTCCCATTGCAAAGCTTTGGTGGGTTGATATTTCTTAAAAGTATTATTGGTACGCCTATTTTTAGTTGTAGCAAATGTGGTGGAAACCCTGAAGGATCTATGGAATTTAAAAATTCAGATGGATAATTAACCGCTTCATTTGGTTCCAAAATACAAATTAACTGCGTAAAACTTGCGAATATACAACATTCTTCGCTGTCCAATTGTCGCTGCATATAAATAGATTGTCAGGTTTACCGACCCTCGAACATGCAACGTACAATTGTCCATGGGAAAAACAATCAGTATTAAGATCTATACCACATTTTTCTAATGATTGACCTTGAGCTTTGTTGATGGTGGTTGCAAATGCTAATCCAATTGGGAATTGCAATCTTTTAAATTGAAAAAGCAGATCCGTTGGAATCATGGGAATGCGAGGAATAAGAACAGCCTCACCCTCATAAGGCCCTGTCAAGATTGTGGCCTCTATTAGGTTTTCCATTGTTTTTTTTACGGCAAGTCGAGTTCCATTGCAAAGCTTTGGTGGGTTTATATTTCTTAAAAGTATTATTGGTACGCCTATTTTTAGTTGTAGCACGTGTGGGGGAAACCCTGAAAGATCTATGGAATTTAAAAATTCAGATGGATAATTAACCGCTTCATTTGGTTCCAAAACTGTGTCGACTGACTTGTAAAGGACTGCCTCGTCTCGAATCTTGGTCAAAACAATATTGTTGATTTCGTGGAGGTCTATATTTTTGGGTGCGAGAATCGCTCTTTCACTTAGCCATTTATTATTTTTATAATTTTTTAGAATATTCGGAAATACTTTTTCAATCAATTCATTTTTGGACGTCACTAAATTACAGAAATCAGCAGGTAGTTGTATACGTCCTGAAATTGAGTCTACTGGGAGCTTTCCGTTTCCCATTGCCAGCAATTGATCTGAAAATGTTTGACCAGAGTCATCGTTTTGCAATCGGACACGCATATTTGTAGTTAATTTTAATGTTTTTACGTGTGCCCATAAATTAGAATTTTTCAGGCAAGCATTCATTTCGTCTGCAGGAGTTGATCTAGGTATTATAGGTAATGTTTGCCTGAAATCTCCCGCAAGCAATATTAATGTGCTGCCAAAGGGTTTCGACTTCCCTCGCAAATCTTTCAAGCATTGATCCAGAGCCTCGAGCGATTTTTTGTGTGCCATTGTGCACTCATCCCAAATAATAAGTTTGCATTGATACAATACTTTATCCATCCCAGATGATTTGGAAATATTGCACGTGGGAGTTTCTGTAGAATGCAAGTTCAGAGGCAATTTCAAAGCGGAATGAGCAGTTCTTCCACCAGGCAGCAATGTTGCGGCTATTCCGGACGACGCAATTGCCAACGCTATATCATTTTTTGATCGAATTGATGCCAGAATCAGTTTTATCACAAACGTTTTACCAGTACCTCCTGGCGCATCCAAAAAGAAAATTTCTCCAACGTTGTTATCGACACAATGCATTATCGTATCATAAATGTCTTTTTGTTCCGACGTTAACTTGGAAATGTTATTTTGTACATACGACAATAGATCACTCGTACTGTAACTTTGTTCACGATCCAATTCTACACATGTCGTAACAGCAGCGATACGGTAAGGTGAAGGCATTCCCAAATCCTGAAGAGGTTTGTTTGCCATACGTACGCACAGATCTTCTATAACAACTAAAGTGTAGTTATAAATTTCTGATGTAAAATCAAAAGTCATATCTGACGTCTCTAACTGTTTTCGATGGAGTATATCTTCGGACATTTTTGACTTATATTTTTCCCATAACTCTGTAGGAGCTGATGGAGAACAAGTTGTTAAAATGATGCCAAACAATGCACGAATTTGACTTGGGGTTGACGTTTCGCACGCGTCATTGATGCAGTTATCCCAGTGTTGGTCATTCTCCAATAAATTCAGAGCTTGGCATGCACTACGGTAAGTGTCATGTATAGTACCATTTACAGTCCTCAAATACTCAAAGGATGTCGGACCGGGTACATTCACCAAAAGCAGGCGTAGAAAGAAGCATTCATGTTGATCGGGGTGAATGGTGTAGACTCTTCCTATCGTGGTATCTTTGAAGATGGTAGGTTGGCCGTCGACTGACTTACCCTGTTTTCGACGTTCAAATACTTTATTTTTAGTATTCCACGTGTAATACGAAGGCACTTCAGTATACAGCAGTTTTTTTTGCAAAAGAATCATTTTTGCAAAGCGAAAAAAAAGCTGTTAATGTTGTATCCGGTGGATTCAGGACTCTTTGTTGCACGTTGGTTTCCGTGAAATAAACACGTTGACCATTCTGTAAATGTACCGCTAAGTGAACAACAGCTGGACTACGTTCATGTATCGGAAATGAAAAAATTCGCCAAACAGCTTCATTACTGCTTATGTATCTTCCAGCCTGATATTCTACGATTTCATCGAAATCTTCGATTTCGGGCTGCAAGCCAAAAACTGCCATGTCACTGCCTTTGTTGACGTATTTACATATGTATTTGATTGCCTTTACGGAGTTACAGTATTCAACGTTTATGTGTGCATTAAATGTTTTTGATAATAATGGGGAATATGGAACAACCCACTGGTTATCTACTTCGATGGTGGTACCGTTACGCTTCTTTATTATTGCTGTTTTACCGCCATCTTCAGTAGATCTTCTTCTATATTGTGGGTAACCATCATTGCCAGTAATTGTGTTTGATACTAAAAGTCGAGGATATTGCTTTGTGCACCTTCCTTTGGCCATGCATGGTGAATTTTCGTTCAGTGCACCGCAAGGTCCATGTATCATATTTTTTACAATAATATCATGTAACCCCTTATCGACATTTTTATCAGGTATTTCAGCAGAAATCACATCATCAATTTCGTTCGAAGTAATTTTTTATGTAGCCAGATTAGTATATGTGCGTGTGGCAAACCTCGTTTTTGCCATTCCACTGAGTACATCCAGCATCGCACTGACCCAAACACTTCAAGTTTTACTATGTAGTTTATCAGTGATTTCAACTTTTGCCGGAAGACACGGGCCGTAATGTCATGCCTATGAACCGCCGATTGTCCTTGAAGTAAAAGCTGCAGTATCTCGTCCCAAGATTGATTACATGTAATAAATAAATCTGGACAACCATAGAGACGAACATACGCAATAGCATCTTGAGCATATTCATGCATATGACGGGGACTGCCAGCATATGACGAAGGTAAAATTGTTAATCTTCCAACGTTTGTGGTATTACCGTCATTTATAACTGCATCTCGCAAATGAATGTATTGTTCAGAGCGGAGCTTGGTCTGATTCAGGCGGATATATAGCAAACGTTCTGATTCAATTTTAGCATACATATCAACGACGAATTGGTGAAACAATTCACGGCATTTTAAAATATAATTTTCTTCATCCTGCCGAATCATTAGTCTATAGGAATAATAATGCATTGCACTGCATTTCTTATTCATTTCTTTGTTAGTGGCTGGATTCATCAATTTAATATTAAAGTGATAGCCGTCGGCTCCATCCCAAAAAATGATAGGATATTGTAGGGCATCGTAGCATCGATGAGTTTCAGCAATTCTTAACAACTGAGCGTTTCGCTTATGAAGAATAATATCTCGAGGTAAAAACTGATCACCGACCATAACGATTGCCACTTTGTCGATAGTTGGAGCATTGTATCTACGCACATGTTGGCCAGGAGGCGTTTTGTCAGCAGAAATAACAATTTTATGCGTATCAGTAGGCATCAAATCGATGGCTGTTTTGAACAGACGCACTAAATTATTATTTTCGTGGAAAAGATGTTGCAATTGGGAAACGATTGTCCTTTCAACGTTGGGAGAAATTTCGCAACGTGCATTCAATTCAGAATTTCTATCACTGATGAAGTACAATTGTAAAAATTTATGATTCTCGACTGAGAGTGGTAGAAGGGACCCTGCTCTATGATAAATTTGCCCTTTTACTTTGAAAGTAGACATAAATTGATCTTGATTTTCAATTTGGGCTCCAAACGACGTCATTTGGAAACATGAGTTGTATTTTCTGAATTTTGACAAAAAACGCTTAGATTCTGACGTAGTTCCAGTAAGGAAAGTCTTCAATGGCTCTGGTGGTGCAGCCAATAGAGGAAGTTTAACTTTTCCTGAGGCGCAACACATTCCCATTGTTTCACCATTGAATTTCAAGGCCTTGCAATAGGGACAAATTTTAGACATTGTCCCGGTTTGAACACATCTACTCAAGCTATAATCATCGACTGGGTTGTACCTGAATGCCAGGCGATAACTTTCAGGTTGCTCTGATTCCTCGGCACGCTTTCTTTTCTTACTTTCTCTATCAACAGCAATCCTGCTTCCGCGTTGCTCTGGTAGTTCCTCGGCACGCTTTCTGTTCTTTCTTTCTCTATCAGCCTCAAGCCTGTTTCCTTGCTGTTCTTTTGATTCCTCGGCACGCTTTCTGTTCTTTCTTTCTCTATCAGCCTCAAGCCTGTTTCCTTGCTGTTCTTTTGATTCCTCGGCACGCCTTCTTTTTTCACTTTCTCTTTTAGTAGCAAGTCTGCTTTCGCGTTGCTCTGGTAGTTCCTCGGCACGCTTTTTTTTCTGACTTTCTCTATCAGCAGCAAGTTTTTGGCATAGACTCTTTGAGCATCTTCATCGGCTTTTGTCATGGTAAGTTAATCAGTCATTGCAAACTTAAACATTAATAGATTTCTACGTGAACATATGTCTTAAATATCTTGAATGACGTCACCGTCACTTGAATGACGTCACCGTCAAAGCAAAAATGACGACAACTAATTTCATGACGTCAGCCGACACAGAAACATGACGTCACCTGATCCACAGACAGACAACTTATTTTTATATATATAGAAGATAAGTTGTCTATGTGTTATGTCTGTCGAGTGACGTCATGTCGTCATGAAGTTAGTTGTCGTCATGTTAGTTATGACTATGACGTCATTAAAGGTATTTAAGACATTCGTTGACAGACAATTTTTAATTCTAAGAAGATCGTGGTCGGAAAAATGTTTAATTGTAAAATGACTGAAGAACCTACAATGGCAACAGCCGAGGAAGCTGCTCAAAGAGTCTATGCCAAAAAACTTGCTGCTGATATAGAGAGTAAGAAAAGAAAGCGTGCTGAGGAATCACAAGAACAGCAAGAATAGAGGCTTGTGGCTGATAGAGAAAGTAAGAACAGAAAGCGTGCCGAGGAATCACAAGAGCAACGTGAAAACAGGCTTGGGGCTTCAAGAGATAATGCCAGATTAGGAATGTGCAATTTCCGTCAACGAAGACGTGTCGAGGAACTACCAGAGTAACGCAAAAACAGACTTGCTGCTAAAAGAGAAAGTGAAAAAAGAAGGCGTGCCAAAGAATCAGAAGAACAGCAAGAAAACAGGCTTGCGGCTGATAGAGAAAGTAAGAAAAGAAAGCGTGCCGAGAAATCACAAGAGCAACCTGAAAATTATCGCCTGGCATTCAGGTATAGCCCAGTCGATGATTATAGCTTGAGTAGATGTGTTCAAACCGGGACTATGTCTAAAATTTTTCCCTGTTGCAAGGCCTTGAAATTCAATGGTGAAACAATGGGAATGTGTTGCACCTCAGGAAAAGTTAAACTTCCTCTATTGGCTGCACCACCAGAGCCATTGAAGACTTTGCTTACTGGAACTACGTCAGAATCTAAGCGTTTTTTATCACAGATCAGAAAATATAACTCATGTTTCCAAATTATGTCGTTTGGCGCCCAAATCGAAAATCCAGATCAATATATGCCTACTTTCAAGGTAAAAGGGTAAATTTATCATAGAGCAGGGTCCCTTCTACCATTTTCAGGCGATAATCATAAATTTTTACAATTGTACTTCATCAGTGATAAAAATTCTGAATTGAATGCACGTTGCGAAATTTCTCCCGACGTTGAAAGGACAATCGTTTCCGAATTGCAACATCTTTTCCACGAAAATAATAATTTAGTGCGTCTGTTCAAAACAGCCATCGATTTGATGCCTACTGATACGTACAAAATTGTTATTTCCGCTGACAAAATGCATCCTGGCCAACATGTGCGTAGATACAATGCTCCAACTATCGACAAAGTGGCAATCGTTATGGTCGGTGATCAGTTTTTACCTCGAGATATTATTCTTCATAAGCAAAACGCTCAGTTGGTAAGAATTGCTGAAACTCATCGATGCTACGATGCCCTACAATATCCTATCATTTTTTGGGATGGAGCCGACGGCTATCACTTTAATATTAAATTGATAAATCCAGCCACTAACAAAGAAATGAATAAGAAATGCAGTGCAATGCATTATTATTCATATAGACTAATGATTCGGCAGGATGAAGACAATTATATTTTAAAATGCCGTAAATCGTTTCACCAATACGTCGTTGATATGTATGCAAAAATTGAATCAGAACGTTTGCTATTTATCCGTCTGAATTAGACCAAGCTCCGCTCTGAACAATACATTCATTTGCGAGATGCAGTTGTAAATGACGGTAATACCACAAACGTTGGAAGATTAACGATTTTACCTTCGTCTTATGCTGGCAGTCCCCGTCATATGCATGAATATGCTCAAGATGCTATTGCGTATGTTCGTCTCTATGGTCGTCCAGATTTATTTATTACATTTACATGTAATCAATCTTGGGACGAGATACAGCAGCTTTTATTTCAAGGACAATCGGCGGTTCATAGACATGACATTACGGCCCATGTCTTCCGGCGAAAGTTGTAATCACTGATAAACTACATAGTAAAACTTGAAGTGTTTGGGTCTGTGCGATGCTGGATGTACTCAGTGGAATGGCAAAAACGAGGATTGCCACATGCACATATACTAATCTGGCTAAATTATAAAATTACTTCGAACGAAATTGATGATGTGATTTCCTCTGAAATACCTGATGAAACTGTCGATAAGGGGTTATATGATATTGTTGTAAAAAATATGATACATGGACCTTGCGGTGTACTGAACGAAAATTCACTATGCATGGCCAAAGGAAGGTGCACAAAGCAATATCCTCGGCTTTTAGTACCCAACACAATTACTGGCAATGATGGTTACCCACAATATAGAAGAAGATCTACTGAAGATGGCGGTAAAACAGCAATAATAAAGAAGCGTAACGGTACCACCATCGAAGTAGATAACCAGTGGGTTGTTCCATATTCCCCATTATTATCAAAAACATTTAATGCACACATAAACGTTGAATACTGTAACTCCGTAAAGGCAATCAAATACATATGTAAATACGTCAACAAAGGCAGTGACATGGCAGTTTTTGGATTTTTGTCCGAAATCAAAGATATAGACGAAATCGTACAATATCAGGCTGGAAGATACATAAGCAGTAATGAAGCTGTTTGGCAAATTCTTTCATTTCCGATACATGAACGTAGTCCAGCTGTTGTTCAATTAGCGGTACATTTACAGAATGGTCAACGTGTTTCTTTTTCGGAATCCAACGTGCAACGTACCCGGTCCGACGTCCTTTGAGTATTTCAGAACTGTAAACGGTACTATACATGACACTTACCGTAGTGCATGCCAAGCTCTGAATTTATTGAAGAATGACCAACACTGGGATAACTGCATCAATGACGCGTGCGAAACGTCAACTCCAAGTCAAATTCGTGCATTGTTTGGAATCATACTAACAACTTGCTCTCCTTCAGCTCCTACAGAGTTATGGGAAATATATAAATCGAAAATGTCCGAAGATATACTCCATCGAAAACGGTTAGAGACGTCAGATATGACTTTTGATTTTACATCAGAAATTTATAACTACACTTTAGTTATTATAGAAGATTTGTGCGTATGTATGGCAAACAAACCTCTTCAGGATTTGGGAATGCCTTCACCTAATCGTACCGCTGCTGTTTCGACATGTGTAGAATTGGATCGTGAAATAAGTTACAGTACGAGTGATCTATTGTCGTATGTACAAAATAACATTTCCAAGTTAATGTCGGAACAAAAAGAAATTTATAATACGATAATGCATTGTGTCGATAACAACGTTGGAGAAATTTTCTTTTTGGACGCGCCAGGAGGTACTGGTAAAACGTTTGTGATAAAACAGATTCTGGCATCAATTCGATCAAAAAATGATATATTGTTGGCAATTGCGTCGTCCGGAATAGCCGCAACGTTGCTGCCTGGTGGAAGAACTGCTCATTCCGCTTTGAAATTGCCTCTGAATTTGCATTCTACAGAAACTCCCACGTGCAATATTTCCAAATCATCTGGGATGGGTAAAGTATTGCAGCAATGCAAACTTATTATTTGGGACGAGTGCAAAATGGCACACCAAAAATCGCTCGAGGATCTGGATCAATGTTTGAAAGATATGCGAGGGAATTCGAAACCCTGTGGCAGCAATATTAATATTGCTTGCGGGATATTTCAGGCAAACATTACCTATAATACCTAGATCAACCCCTGCAGACGAAATGAATGCTTGCCTGAAAAATTCTAATTTATGGGCACATGTAAAAACATTAAAATTAACTACAAATATGCGTGTCCGATTGCAAAACGATGACTCTGGTCAAACATTTTCAGATCAATTGCTGGCAATTGGAAACGGAAAGCTCCCAGTAGACTCAATTTCAGGACGTATACAACTACCTGCTGAATTCTGTAATGTAGTGACGTCCAAAAATGAATTGATTGAAAAGTGTTTCCGAATATTCTAAACAATTATAAAAATAATAAATGGTAAGTGAAAGAGCGATTCTTGCACCCAAAAATATAGACGTCCACGAAATCAACAATATTGTTTTGACCAAGATTCGAGACCAGGCAGTCCTTTACAAGTCAGTCGACACAGTTTTGGAACCAAATGAGGCGGTTAATTATCCATCTGAATTTTTAAATTCCGTGGATCTTTCAGGGTTTCCACCACACGTGCTACAACTAAAAATAGGCGTACCAATAATATTGTTACGTAACATAAACCCACCAAAGCTTTGCAATGGCACGCGACTTGCCGTAAAAAAAACAATGGAAAACGTAATAGAGGCCACAATCTTGACAGGGCCTTTTTAGGGTGATGCTGTTCTTATTCCTCGCATTCCCATGATTCCAACGGATCTACCTTTTCAATTTAAAAGATTGCAGTTCCCAATTCGATTAGCATTTGCAATCACCATCAACAAAGCTCAAGGTCAATCATTAGAAAAATGTGGTATAGATCTTAATACTGATTGTTTTTCCCATGGACAATTGTACGTTGCATGTTCGAGGGTCAGTAAACCTGACAATCTATTTATATGCAGCGACAATTGGACAGCGAAGAATGTTGTATATTCGCAAGTTTTACGCAGTTAATTTGTATTTATCTATCTATCTATCTATCTATATAAAAACGAGTTGTGTGTATGCATGTTTGTTTGTTTGTAAGAAGAGCGTTTCCATATGACGTCATTATAAGTACATAAGGCTTTGTATATGCACAGACAATGGGAAAGCCAAGAATGTTGTATATTCGCAAGTTTTACGTAGTTCAAAACATATATACAAATCTATCTATATTCATAGGTGGTATACAGGGACACAACTACAATGGCGCGTAACTAATATGGCACGTAACGACTTACGCGCGTGGGGGGCTTGGGGGGGGGGGGCGAAGCGCCCCCACTCACTAGGTGTTGGGGTGGCGCGAAGTGCCACTCCAACAGCTAGTAGATATATATTAGCCGCAACGCTGACAGCCACGCGTGGCAAATTTCTCGGTTGAAAATTTCTTGTTTACTAGTGACTCTTGTGTTCTAAGTGACTAAGCCTGGTTTCAGTACACAGAATAAACTAAATTGAACATTGTTTTGAAACCCTTGATCATCTATTAGATCAGACCAGCCTCTGCAGCCCAAATTTATTTCAGGCAGGGTTGCCAGATTACGGCTATTAGATAGTAATTTACTCGTTCTGAAAATGAGTTCAAAAAGGGTTCGGCTGCCCCCGAAAAAGGGGGTAGATGCGTGCGAAGCTTGCGACAAAAAGCTAACGGATGATTCGGCAGTACTTCTGTGTGATGGCTGTGAAAAATGGCTTTGTATTTACTGTGTGGAAATGAGTGTGCCAGAATATCAGCTTTTCACAAAGATGAGTCGGAGATTGGACTCCCAGTTTGGCGGTGTCAAATTTGCAAACAGAAAAGGCCGAACGATGACGTTGTTACAGCAAGGGAGATGAGAGAAATTGTGCGCACTGAGATGAGCAGCTTTTTTTCGATCAATTTAAAGAAGAATTCAAGTTCGAATTAAAGAAGGAACTAGATCCTATCATTCAAAGAATTTCGAACCATGAAGTTGAAATTCAAAACAAATGGTCTACGGATGATGTCAAGCAAATAGCGGTAGAAACAGCTAAACAAGAATTACATAATCTTAGCGAAAATATTTCTACTGCCATTATAACAAA
The DNA here is from genome assembly GCF_032884065.1 of Artemia franciscana. Lineage (NCBI taxonomy): Eukaryota > Metazoa > Arthropoda > Branchiopoda > Anostraca > Artemiidae > Artemia > Artemia franciscana. Next base: position 46,338,845 of record NC_088872.1, on the reverse strand, counting down.
GCTAGAGGCAAGTGCTCCGTCATCTAGTAAAAGCTCTTAATACTTGTCAGATATTATTCACAAACATAAAAATCTGTTTTTGGAATTACAGAAAACATACATTTGCAGACAAGAAAAAAACAAAATGTCACCGATTTGGCCATTCTAAATGACGAAATATTTCGAGCTTGCTCCTTTAAGGGCCATTTTTCTGTAATGCTTGAAAAACCACAAGAGAATAAAGTTAGTCCAATTAAGATAATTTCTAAATCTCCAGTAGATAGTGATGCCGCTTGTCATTTTCTCCTATCGAACATGGAATAACTTCAAACTCGACGTCCTCAGTTCGGGATATCTCATGACCGAACCAGTGTAGAACTTGTTGAGAAAAAGACTTACGATGCATTGAAAATACAGCTCAAGGAAAAGATGTCAAACGGCGAAAAGGGTTGAAAAAGCGCCGTGGCAACAATGGACCAGAACTTGTGAAGTTGACTAATTTTCGTGCCCCATGGGAAGAAAATGTTCAAAATTAAGGAGTTAAGTGTTTTGTATACTAAAGCTGACTGCTTATGTAATAAGTTTGATGAATTTAGTGTGACAATCTTTGAGAGAAATCTGCATATTGTAGTAGTCACGGAAGCTTTACCAAAAAACTGTAGTGATCCATCTATTTACCATTTGCCCTTAAGCGGCTATTCCCTTGAAGTTAATGTGAGAGCAAAGAGAGGGATTTTTGTGTTCACTATCATACATCATAGTGCAGGATTTTCAGCCTCCTGATTTAATTGAGTCTATTTGTCTTGATGTACATGTTACGGGCCCTAGAAAAATAATTTGTTTGGAAGTGCTTTATAGAAGTCCTTTGTTAAATATGAGTTTGAGTTTTTTGAGTGTTTTTGTGTTGTCTAAAAATTGTCCAGTCCTAGTAGTTGGTGATTTTAATCTGCCAAAGATAGATTGGCAAAATCTTTGAATGGAAGCTTCTGAGAATAGTAGGGAGCAAAGTTTTCTATCTGCTGTTGTTGAAAATAAGTTTTTCCAGCATGCGATTGATCCAACAAGGTTATGGTCTGATCAGACTCCCTCGACACTAGACCAAGTTTTCACGTTGCTTTAGAAATTAGTTTAAAATTATCTATTCCTGAAGTTAAATCGACGAAGATACGGTATGACTATGCGAATGTCCTGTGGTGGCGCTGTGGATTTGACCTTAGCTTGGTAATACGGGACCCAGAGATCGAATCATGCTGCAGGAATGCACTGCAGGGCCGACGCAGGGACCTTAGTAGTCAAGAAGCGTCATTAATCTGATACAATACTATGCGGAAGCTGATTATGATGGATTAAAAAATTTTATTATTGATTTAAATTTATGTGATGAGTTTAGGAAATCTGATCTATCGCTAGATATGATTTTCAATATTTTGCTCAAAGTAATATCACAAGGACGTGAAAAATTTGTCCCCAAAATAAATGTCTGCCCAAGGTCTAAAAACAGAGTGAGCTTTCCTAAGCCGGTACTCAAGCAATAAAAGGAAAAAATGCAGCTTGGAGGAGTTTCATTGCTGATAGGACTGATGTGAATATGAAAACTTATAAAAAAGCTAGAAATCATGCGACCAAACTGTTGCGTGAAAATAGGCGGGAGCTTGAGTCAATTTTGATAAGGAATTCTGAAAAAAAAATCTGAAAGCATTTTGGCGGTATGTATCATTTCGGGTTTGAGGCTGCGGCTTGGTACTGGCACAACCCATCCTCGTTAAACAGCTTATATAGCCTACGTATTAAATAGAACATATCACTTCGTTGGTCCTCTAACTCCAAGTATTCTTTGTTAGGAAGAATTCGTGTTTGCAATAGTGAAAGAGGCTTCCATATACTCCAATCCTTGGGCCGAATCATATTTCTAATGATTTCAATTAAGATTTGGTGTTCCAGGATAAATAAAATCATTATCTCATCAAATTCCTTAAACGCAACTTTTAAGCCGATTTTTAGCGATTTTAGGGGTTTTTGAATAGCGATTTTAGGGGTTTTTGAATTCACAATTTGAAACAATTTTACGTATACAGAACGTCCCACTCTGACGCGATTTTTCACTTTCCATTTCGTTTTTCAGGAGATAGGTCACCATCGTCCAGTGTTTTTAGGGAAGATACTATTCTTATAAGTTTCTGGGACAGAGAGTTCGACAAAAAATGAGTTCAAATCTAGCATAAGGAATGATTTAACTAGTCCAAATGGAGTATCTGATGACCGTTTATTTTCTATTTCCGAGGTTTTGAAAGCACTGAGAACGTTGGATACAGGCAAAACTTGGATATTGGCGGTATTACAAATATTATGTTAAAAAATTTGGCATCTGTTTTATGTGAACCGCTTGTCATACTGTTCAATCGGTCACTTTCGGCTGGATCTCTTCCAAGTCGATGAAAAGAAGCTCTTGTGAAGCTACTATACAAGTCTGGTGGACGCGATTCTCTTGAAAATTACAGACCAATTTCTATTACTTCAATATTTTGCAGAATGATAGAAAATTTTGTGGTTAATCGTATATGGTTACATTATGAAGAAAACGGGCCATGATCAAAGGCTCAACATATATACAGGCAGAAGCGTTAATGTAGTACGCAACTTTTGGGGTTCATAAAAGACTTCCAGCAGTTTTTTGACGAAGGTGACCCATTTGATTACATATATTTCGATTTTTCAAAAGCCTTTGACAAAATATGCCCCTCTAAGCTGCTTCAAAAACTCCAAAATCTCGGTGAGTGTAAACGTAGGTGGATTGAAAGTTTCATGATTGGTAGAAGTCAAGCATTGTTGTTGTTCAGGCAAAATCCTCATGTATATTAGGTAGTCGCGGGGTTCCATAGGGTAGTTGCTTAGGTCTGATTTTATTCTCCATATATATATATATATATATATATATATATATATATATATATATATATATATATATATATATATATATATATATATATATATATATATATATATATATATATATATATATGTAAATGATCTACCGTCAGCTATAAGAAATTCTACAGCTAAAATCCTTGCTGATGATGTGAAGTTGTATAGGAAAGTTGGCTCGGTACAAGATGAAAAACTACTCCAGAAGGATATAGAAAGCTTAAGTTAATGGTGCAGGATTAACTATATGGTTTTAAACACTTCAAAGTGTTCTGTCATGCACTATCTCCGTAGAAAGTCGTTTGGAAATTTGCATCCTCACTATTTGATTGGAAGTACCAAGATACCGGAGGCGAGGACTATCAGCGATCTTGGCATAGTATTTGATCCGTTATTAAAGTTTGGTGAGCATTCAAGGACTGTCTCGGGTAGAGCATGGTTTGCATTGTTTAAAATTAAAAGAGTATTTTTGAAGTTTAATGTGAGATTTTTTATACTATACAAGTCAAAGGTTCGCCCTATCCTTGAATATTGCACTCCAGTATGTTACCCTATAAATAAAGATGATAGGAAGAAAATTGAATCAGTACAAAGATCTGTTACAAAGCTAATTTCCTACTTGATGCATTTGTCAAATTCAAAACGTTTAGAGGTGCTGGGATTGTCGAGTCTTCACTTCTGTCAGAAGCACTCTGATCTTCTCAGTATCCACAGTATTGTAAACAGGATTGTAAATTTGGATTCAGAAAATTTCTTTCAAAGAAGCCATTATACATCAACCAGGCAAAACGCATTGAAATTTTACCCCCTCGTACCAAAATTAAAAATAGGTTAGATGTCTTTTGTAAGTAGATCAATAAAGCTTTGGAATTCATTACCTGATAGTTGTGTCACTGCTTGTACCGTTCCTAGTTTTAAGACTGAGTTAGTAAACACCTCTTTTTATAGTGGTATATTTTCAGACATAAGTTTGCCATTAATTTTTGTTAAATATTCCTGAAGTTGCCACTTTTTGATTTTTATTTTGTATGTTATGCTTATAAGCTTTTAGCTTACAAGCTATAGGATGACTAAATAAATAAATAATTCATTAGGCTTATAGTTATTCACCAAAAGCTAAGAGTCTGATAAAAATTTGCCTTATTTAAAAAAGGGAGTAAAAGACTGTCATAAGTATGAATTATTTTAATGAAAATTAGCCTTTATTTTTAGCATTCCACGTGTTATACGAAGGCACTTCAGTATACAGCAGTTTTTTTTGCAAAAGAATCATTTTGACATAGTGAAAAGAAAGCAGTTAACGTTGTATCCGGTGGATTCAGGGCTCTTTGTCGCACGTTGGATTCCGAAAAATAAACACGTTGTCCATTCTGTAAATGTACCGCTTTGTGAACAACAGCTGGACTTCGTTCATGTATTGGAAATGAAAGAATTCGCCAAGCAGCTTCATTACTGCTTATGTATCTTCCAGCCTGATATTTTACGATTTCATCGATATCACTGATTTCGGACTGCAAGCCAAAAACTGCCATGTCACTGCCTTTGGTGACGTATTTACATATGTATTTGATTGCCTTTACGGAGTTACAGTATTCAACGTTTATGTGTGCATTAAATGTTTTTGACAATAAAGGTGAATATGGAACAACCCAATGATTATCTACTTCGATGGTGGTACCGTTATGCTTCTTTATTATTGCTGTTTTACCGCCATCTTCAGTAGATCTTCTTCTATATTGTGGGTAACCATCATTGCCAGTAATTGTGTTGGGTACTAAAATTCGACGATATTGCTTTGTGCACCTCCCTTTGGCCATGCATGGTGATTTTTCATTCAGTGCACCGCAAGGTCCATGTATCATATTATTTACAACAATATCATATAAGCTCTTATCGACATTTTCATCAGGAATTAAAGCGGAAATCACATCGTTAATTTTATTGGAAGTAATTTTATCATGTAGCCAGATTAAAATATGTGCGTGTGGCAATCCTCGTTTTTGCCATTTCACTGAGTACATCCAGCATTGCACTGACCCAAACACTTTAAGTTTTACTATTTAGTTTATCAGTGATTTCAACTTTTGCCGGAAGACACGGGCCGTAATGTCATGTCTATGAACCGCCGATTGTCCTTGAAGTAAAAGCTTTCGTATCTCGTCCCAAGATTGATTACATGTAAATGTAATAAATAAATCTGGACGATCATAGAGACGAACATACGCAATAGTATCTTGAGCATATTCATGCATATGACGGGGACTGCCAGCATGTGACGAAGGTAAAATCGTTAATCTTCCAAGGAATAATAATCTTCCAAGTCTATAGGAATAATAATTCATTGCGCTGCACTTCTTATCCGTTTGTTTGTTAGTGGATGGATCTTGCAATTTGGGATGGAGCCGTCTGCTCCATCCCAAAAAAATGATAGGATATTGTAAGGCATCGTAGCATCGATGAGTTTCAGCAATTCTTACAAACTGAACGTTTCGCTTATGAAGAATAATATCTCGAGGTAATTTTAGACATAGTCCCGATTTGAACACATCTACTCAAGCTATAATCATCGACTGGGCTGTACCTGAATGCCAGGCGAAAATTTTCAGGTTGCTCTTGTGATTCCTCGGCACACTTTCTTTTGGTGATTTCTCTTTGAGAAGCAAGCCTGTTTTCACGCTATTGTTGTGATTCCTCTGCAAGCTTTCTTTTCATACTTTCTCTATTAGTCGCAAGCCTTTTGGCATTACCTCTTTGAGCAGCTTCCTCGGCTGTTTCTTCTGCCATTGTAGGATTTATATTAAAATTTCTCTTTGAATTAACTCTTTGAGCAGCTTCCTTTGCTGTTTCTTCTGTCATTTTAAGATCTATATTAAAAATTTCTCTTTGAAAGGCCTTCTTGTATACTTATAATGACGTCATATAAGTCGACAAACTTGACGTCAGTCGTCAAACAACTTCATGACGGCATAATGCTCAATCCTTATAATGACGTCAGTCGACAAACATGACGTCAGTATACAAGCAACTTATTTATATATATATGGATGGATTTCTAGAGATAACTGTTTTTAATTGACAAATCAAATGTTTTACTACAGTTGCATCGGAATTGAACAGATTAGCACTGACAAGAATTACCCCCAGCAAATAAAATCATCATGTATAAAACATGTCATCTAACCGGAAATTCCGTTGTGTGTCATTTTTATTCATAATTCTATGTGATGCTTGTTGCCGTATGTCTTATAACCGAGTTTTTCTTTGTTCTTTATTTTTATTCATCATTATCACAGTTTTTTTTTCCTGCCTTTTGCTTTAGCTGCTCGGATTCATTCGTCACCTTGCACATTTTCAGATGACGCTATTGACACTAAACATCTATCTATATATATATAAATAAGTTGTCTGTGGGTTATGTCTGTCGAGTGACGTCATGTCATCATGTCGTCATGAAGTTAGTTGTCGTCATGTTTGTTATGACGGTGACGTCATTAAAGGTATTTAAGAAATTCGTTCAAAGACAAATTTTTAATTGTAAGAAGATCGTGGACGGAAAAATGTTTAATTGTAAAATGACTGAAGAACCTACAATGGCAACAGCCGAGGAAGCTGCTTAAAGAGTCTATGCCATAGAGAAAGTAAGAAAAGAAAGCGTGCCGAAGTAGCTGAGCTGGTAAAGCGTTATGTTCCAGGTCCGAGAGGTTCTAGGTTCGAACCTTGGCTTTAGCATTAATGCAAAAGAAGAAAAAAAACTAAAAAAGGTAAAAACTACAAAAAAAACTAAAAAGAAAATACTAAAAAAACTAAAAAAGCTAAAAAACTAAAAAAAACTAAAAAAAAAGGTAAAAAACTAAAAACTAAAAAAGAAAAAAACTAAAAAAACTAAAAAAAGGTAAAAACTACAAAAAACTAAAAAGAAAAAAAAAACAAAAACTAATAAAAAAAACTAAAAAACTTAAAACTGAAAAAGAAAAAAACTAAAAAAAGGAAAAAACTGAAAAAGAAAGGAGAAAAAGAAAACTAAAAACTGGGACACAGGGAATATAAATGACGACTGGGACACTCAAAGAGAAATTACAAACTGGGACACTGGGACACAAATAACAACCGGGAGATATAAATGACGACCGGGACACTCAAAGATAAATTACAGACCGGGACACCGGGACACAAATGACGACTGGGACACAGGGAATATAAATGACGACTGGGACGCTCAAAGAGAAATTACAGACTGGGACACTGGGACACAAATGACGACCGGGATACTGGGAATATAAATGACGACCGGGACACAGGGACACAACTACAAGGGGGATGCCGGGGGCACAGGGGGATATTTAAATGACGACGGGGACACAGGGAATGTTCGATTAGCAATCACCATCAACAAAGCTCAAGGGCAATCATTAGAATAATCAGGTATAGATTTGAATACGGATTGTTTTTCCCATGGACAATTTTATGTTGCATGTTCAAGAGTCGGTAAACCTGACAATCTATTTATATGCACAGACAATGGGACATCGAAGAATGTTGTATATTCGCAAGTTTTACGTAGTTAAAAACATATATATATATATATATATACTAGCTGTTGGGGTGATGCTTCGCACCACCCCAACACCTAGTTGGTGGGGCGGTTCGCGCCCCCCCAAGCCCCCCCGCGCGCGTAAGTCGTTACGCGCCATATTAGTTACGCGCCATTGTAGTTGTGTCCCTGTGTCCCACCTGTGAATATAGATAGATTTTTATATGTGTTTCAAACTACGTAAAAATTGCGAATATACAACATTTTTGGCTTTCCCACTACTGGGAGCTTTCCGTTTCCAATTGCCAGCAATTGATCTGAAAATGTTTGACCAGAGTCATCGTTTTGCAATCGGACACGCATATTTGTAGTTAATTTTAATATTTTTACGTGTGCCCATAAATTAGAATTTTTCAGGCAAGCATTCATTTCGTCTGCAGGAGTTAAACTACGTAAAAATTGCGAATATACAACATTCTTGGCTTTCCCATTGTCTGTGCATATACAAAGCCGTATGTACTAATAATGACGTCATATGCAAACGCTCTTTTTACAAACAAACAAACATGCATACTTAACCGCTTCATTTGGTTCCAAAACTGTGTCGATTGACTTGTAAAGGACTGCCTGGTCTCGAATCTTGGTCAAAACAATATTGTTGATTTCGTGGACGTCTATATTTTTGGGTGCGAGAATCGCTCTTTCACTTAGCCATTTATTATTTTTATAATATTTTAGAATATTCGGAAATACTTTTTCAATCAATTCATTTTTGGACGTCACTAAATTACAGAAATCAGCAGGTAGTTGTATACGTCCCGAAATTGAGTATCGTATCATAAATGTCTTTTTGTTCCGACGTTAACTTGGAAATGTTATTTTGTACATACGACAATAGATCACTCATACTGTAACTTTGTTCACGATCCAATTCTACACATGTCGAAACAGCAGCGATACGGTTAGATGAAGGCATTCCCAAATCCTGAAGAGGTTTGTTTGCCATACGTACGCACAAATCTTCTATAATAACTAAAGTGTAGTTATAAATTTCTGATGTAAAATCAAAAGTCATATCTGACGTCTCTAACTGTTTTCGATGGAGTATATCTACGTACATTTTTGACTTACATTTTCCCCATAACTCTGTAGGAGCTGATGGAGAGCAAGTTGTTAAAATGATGCCAAACAATGCACGAATTTCACTTGGGGTTGACGTTTCGCACGCGTCATTGATGCAGTTATCCCAGTGTTGGTCATTCTCCAATAAATTCAGAGCTTGGCATGCACTACGGTAAGTGTCATGTATAGTACCGTTTACAGTTCTCAAATACTCAAAGGATGTCGGACCGGGTACATTCACCAAAAGCAGGCGTAGAAAGAAGCATTCATGTTGATTGGGGTGACCGGTGTAGAGTCTTCCTATCGTGGTATCTTTGAAGATGGTAGGTTGGCCGTCGACTGACTTACCCTGTTTTCGACGTTCAAATACTTTATTTTTAGTATTCCACGTGTAATACGAAGGCACTTCAGTATACAGCAGTTTTTTTGCAAAAGAATCATTTTTGCAAAGCGAAAAAAAAGCTGTTAATTTTGTATCCGGTGGATTCAGGGCTTTTTGTTGCACGTTGGTTTCCGAGAAATAAACACGTTGACCATTCTGTAAATGTACCGCTAAGTGAACAACAGCTGGACTACGTTCATGTATCGGAAATGAAAGAATTCGCCAAACAGCTTCATTACTGCTTATGTATCTTCCAGCCTGATATTGTACGATTTCGTCGAAATCTTTGATTTTGGGCTGCAAGCCAAAAACTGCTATGTCACTGCCTTTGTTGACGTATTTACATATGTATTTGATTGCCTTTACGGAGTTACAGTATTCAACGTTTATGTGTGCATTAAATGTATTTTATAATAATGGGGAATATGGAACAACCCACTGGTTATCTACTTCGATGGTGGTACCGTTGCCATTGTAGGTTCTTCAGTCATTTTACAATTAGAAATTTCTCTTTCAACGGTCTTCTTACAATTAAAAATTTGTCTTTGAACGATATTCTTAAATACCTGTGTCCTGGTTGTCATTTATATTCCCTGTGTCCCGGTCGTCATTTGTGTCCCGGTATCCCAGTCTGTAATTTCTCTTTGAGTGTCCCGGTCGTTATTTATATTCCCTCTGTCCCGGTCGTCATTTGTGTCCCGGTCTGTAATTTCTCTTTGAGTGTTTTTCTTTTTAGTATTTTTTAGTTTTTTACATTTTTTCTTTTTTCAGTTTTCTTTTTCTTCTTTATTTTTCAGCTTCACTATGAAATACATATCGCCGAACCTTTGTTTTTTTAACTAAAATCTGGTAGGCATTGATGACCTTATCCAAGTCAAAATCCCAAACCCAATCATCATCGCTATCATTTTCAGTTTTGATATGTTTTGACTCTCGCTGTCCAGGTGGATCTTCATCTAACTGCGCGGTTTTGCGTTCTTTAGCCTCAAGCCTGTTTCCTTGCTGCTCTTTTGATTCCTCGGCACGCTTTCTTTTCTGACTTTCTCTATCAGCAGCAAGTTTTTTGGCATAAACTCTTTGAGCATCTTCATCGGCTTTTGCCATGGTAAGTTCATCAGTCATTGTAAACTTAAACATTAATAGATTTCTACGTGAACATATGTCTTAAAAATCTTGAATGACGTCACCGTCAAAGCAAAAATGACGACAACTAATTTCATGACGTCAGTGGACACAGAAACATGACGTCACCTGATCCACAGACAGACACACAGACAGACAACTTATTTTTATATATATAGATATATATATATATATATATATATATATATATATATATATATCTTTCTATATTCACAGGTGGGACACAGGGACACAACTACAATGGCGCGTAACGACTTACGCGCGCGGGGGGGGCTTGGGGGTTGCGTGAAGTGCCCCCACCAACTAGGTGTTGGGGTGGTGCGAAGCGCCACCCCAACAGCTAGTGATTAATAAGATCTTCAGGAAAAAAAGAATTTTCCCAAAGTCTTAACCTATCTAAATTGTCTTTTGAAGTCAAAAATGTTGGTGGGCTAATTTTCAGAAAAATATATCGAGTCGTTTTTGAGACAAATATACAGTTATAGGTCTTTTAAAAAGAGTAGATGGTGATAATATTATGTAGCATGCCAGTTTATTACTATGTCAACTATACCTGGTAGTACATATATTATTATATCAAACAGTTCGTGGTAATGAACTGTAGTAAGGAGCGACCCGGCTCAATAGCAACTGAAACTCTAAGCAAGAGCTAAGAGTTCATATGGCACTTGTGACAAGGCAAGAAGAGCTAAGAGCCAAGAGCTCATATGGTATGAGCTCTAACAAAATTCTAAGAATCAATTGATTGATTTAAAAGGAAAATCAGAGGTTTAATGCCGGTCAGGATTTAATATAAGAGCTCTGAGTCACGATGTCCTTCTAAATATCAAAATTCATTAAGATCCGATCACCCGCTCGTAAGTTATAAATAACTTATTTTTTCTAATTTTTCCTCTCCCTTTCGCCCCCCAGATGGTCAAATCGAGGAAAACGACTTTATCAAGTCAATTCGTGAAGCTCCCTGACACGCCTACACATTTTCATCGCCTTACCACGTCTAGAAGCACCAAACTCGCCAAATCACTGAACCCCTCCCCCCAACTCCCCCAAAGAGAGCGAATCCAGTACAGTTACGTCAATCACGTGTCAAGGACATTTGCTTATTCTATCCACCAAGCTTCATCCCGATTCATCCACTCCAAATGTTTTCCAAGATTTCCCCCTCCAGCTCCCCCCAATGTCAAACAATCTGGTCAGAATTTGAAATAAAAGCTATGAGACATGAATTCCTTCTAAATATCAAATTTCATTAAGATCCGATCACCTATTCGTAAGATAAAGATACCCCAATTTTCACGTTTTCCAAGAATTCCGGTTTACCCCTCCAACTCCCCCAATATCACAGGATCTGGTTGGAATTTAAAATTAGAGCTTTAAAGCACAAAATCCTTTTAAATATCAAATTTCATTAAGATCTGGTCACCCTTTCGTAAGTTACAAATACCTCATTTTTCCAAATTCTCCCCCCCCCCAACTCCACCAAAGGGAGCAGATCTGGTTCAGTTATGTCAGTCACGTATCTTAGACAGGCTGTTATTCTTCCCATCCAGTTTCATCCTGATCTCTCCGCTTTAAGTATTTTCCAAGATTTCCGACCCCCCCCCCCAACTGCCCCCCCCCCCCCCCCGATGAAGCTCAATCCGGTTGAGATTTAAAATAAGAGATCTGAGTTACGAGGTCCTTCTAAATATGAAGTTTCATGAAGATCCGATCTGTTCTTCGTAAGTAAAAAATACGTCATTTTTTTTTAATTTTTTCAGTATTAACTGAATTAACCCCAATAGAGCAGATCCATTCCACTTATGTCAATCACGTATCTAAGACTTCTGCTCATTTTCCCCACCAAGTTTCATCCCGATCCGTCCAATCTGAGCTTTTTCCATTATTTTAGGCTCCCCACCCCAAAATCCCCCCAGTGTCACCAGATCCGGTCAGGATTTAAAATAACAGCCTTGAGACACGATATCCTTCTAAATATCGAATTTCATTGAGATCCAATCACCCGTTCGTAAGTCAAAAATACTAATTTTTTCTAATTTTTCAGAATTAACCCCCACTCTGTGGGGGATATTATTAATCCCTCCACTCTGTGTTTTCGAAGATATTAGGTTTCCCTCTCCCAACTTCCCCCCCCCAATGTCACCAGGTCCGGTCGGGTATCAAAACAACAGCTCTGAGACACAATATCCTTCCAAACATCAAATTTCATTAATACCTGATCAACCGTTCGTAAGTTAAAAATACTTCCTTTTTCTATTTTTTCCGAATTAACGGGCCCCCCACTCCACTCCAGATGGTCAAATTGAGAAAACAATTTCTATTTCTTATTTAATCTGGTCCGGTCCCTTATACGCCTGCCAAATTTCATCGTCCTAGCTTACCTGGAAGTGCTTAAAGTAGCAAAACCGGGACCGATAGACCGACAGAATTTGCGATTGCTAAATGTCACTTGGTTAATGCCAAGTGCCATAAAAACGGAATTTTGATACCAATAGATACAAAAAAATTGGATTTTTATGTTGAATTTAAGTATATAAGTTTCGTCAAGTTTAGTGTTACCGATTCAAAAGTTACGAGCCTGAGAAAATTTGCCTTATTTTAGAAAAACAGAGAGAAACACCCCCTAAAAGTCACAGAATCTTAAAAAAAACACACCATCAGATTCAGCTTATCAGAGAACCCTACTGTAGAAGTTTCAAGCTCCTATCTACAAAAATGTGGAATTTGGTATTTTTTGCCAGAAGACTAATCAGGGATGCATGCTTATTTGTTGTTGTTTTTTTTTCCTGGGGTAATCGTATCGACCCATTGGTCCTATAATATCGCAAGAGGGCTCATTCTAATGGAAATTAAAATTTCTAGTGCCCTTTTGAGTGACCAAACAAATTGTGGGGCACCTAGGCCCCCTCCCACGCTCATTTTATTCCCAAAGTCAACGAATCAAAATTTTGAGATAGCCATGTTGTTCCGCATAGTCGGAAGCCATAATAACTATGTCTTTGGGAATGACTTACTCTCCCGCAATCCCCGGGGGTGGGGCCGCGAGTTACAAACTTTGACCATTGTTTACATATAGTAATGGTTATTGGGAAGTGTACAAACGTTTTCAGGGGGATTTCTTCTGCTTACGGGAGGGTCTGAGGGAGGGTGTTACAAGGGAGGACCTTTATGTTTATTTGGAATACAGAAATTTATCATGGGGGAAGAGTATTTCCATGATGGGGTGCAGGATTTTGTAGCATTAAGTAAAAAAAGAGAAAATCAATAAAAAAAAAAAATCAACTAAAAGTAAGGAACAGCATTTAAAACGAACAGAAATTATTACGTATATGAGGGATTTCGCCTCCTTTTCAATACCTTGCTCTTCATGCTAACTTTATGGAAGATTTTGAATTATTACGGAGTACCTGATAAACTAGTCAAAATGATAATCGCACTATATGAGGATAGTGAATGCTGTGTACGCACAGAAAATGGGGACACGCGTTTCTTCAAGATAATGTCTGGCGTCAAACAAGGGTGTGTCCTATCCCCGTTTCTGTTTGTCATTGTAATGGACTATATTCTACGGCAGTCTTCAGGCATTGGAGTGAAGATTAGCAGCCGACTGATCTCCGATTTGGACTTCGCAGATGACGTTGTTCTTCTTGAAGAAGCGAAACTGCGACTGCAGCTGCTACTCGACGCCATAGACGAAAAGGCCGAGAAAATGGGACTTGCAGTAAATGTCAGTAAAACAAAGAATATGGCCACATCTGACTCCCCACTCATATTAAAATGCAAAAATAAAACTATTGAGTAGGTCAAGGAATTTAAATATCTTGGGAGTTGGATCGAATACGATGGTGAAATAGCCAACGAAATCAAGAGGAAAATTGGACAAGCGACATCGGCTTTTAGCAAGTTGAAACCAGTCTGGCGCAGTAGTAAATACTCTATGCGCTTGAAGCTCCGCCTCCTGAATAGCAATGTGATGTCCATCCTCCTCTATGCTAGTGAATGCTGGAAACTAAACACCCAGCTAGAGAAACGTGTCCTAGCCTTTGAAAACATGTGCCTTAGGAGAATCCTGAACATATAGTGGCAGGAAAAGGTCACCAACATAGAAGTTCGCCGGCGAACCGGTCAGCCATTAGTTACTGACCTTCTGAAACGTAGGAGATGGACATACCTTGACCACGTCCTCCGTATGCCAGAGGAACGACTCCTGAATACAGTATATGAGTGGCACCCATAGGGGAGGCAAAAAAGAGGTCAAAATTACGACGACAGTACGACCGAGACCTGAGTAATGCGGAGATATCTCTTCAACGACAGCGGGAGGACGCCAAGGCTGCAGCTCGGCTCTGAGAAGTCTAGCGGGGTTTCGTAGACACCCTATGTGCCACCCCTGGCTCTAGAGGATCTAAGGTCTAAGGTCATGCTAACGTATTTTGTTTAGTAATTTTAACTATTTATTCTACGGCATTTGTGATTCAGGGGTCATTCTTAGAGAATTGCGACAAAATTCAAGGTTAAGTGTAAAGAGCGCGGTATTGACGAGGGGACAAACCCACTCATATGCGTAATAAAAATATACAAAAATAGAAGTTCGTTACGTAAGTTAATTCGTAAGTTACGTAAATCTATTACTAATAAAGACGTTCGTAAACAAAATTATAAGTTCTAGTTGCCTTTTTAAGTAACCAAAAAATAGGAGGGCAATCAGAACTCCTCTCCCACATCTTTCTTTCTCGACATTTTCTGATAAAAACTATGAGAAAGCCATTTAGCCAAAAAAGATTAATAGGCAAATTTTGTTTTAATTATTCATGTGCGGTGAGCCAAAAAAACTAGTTTTTTTTAACTGAAAGCAAGGAGCGACATTAAAACTTAAAACGAACAGAAATTACTCCGTATATGAAATGGGTTGTCCCCTCCGCAATCCCTCGCTCTTTACGCTAAAGTTTTTAATTGTTTTAAAAAGTAGAATCGTGGCAAAGAGTCAAACTTTAGCGTAAAGAGCGAGGGATTGCGGAGGGGACAACCCATTTCATATACGGAGTAATTTCTGTTCGTTTTATGTTTTAATGTCGCTCCTCACTTTCAGTTAAAAAAAACTAGTTTTTTTTTATTTAATTTCTGAACTTTTTTGAATTAATGTATGTTTGATTTTGGCTCTCCGTACATAAATTATTAAAATAAAATTTGCATATTAATTCTTTTTTTTGGCTAAATGGCTTTCTATTAGTTTTGATCAGACAATTTTGAGAAATAAGGGGTGGGGAAGGAGGCCTAGTTGCCCTCCAATTTTTCGGTTACTTAAAAAGGCAACTAGAACTTTTAACTTTTAACGAACGTTTTTATTAGTAAAAAATATGCGTAACTTAAGAATTAACTTACGTAACAAACTTTTTATATTCTTATATTTTTATAATGTACTAGCTGTTGGGGTGGCGCTTCGCGCCACCCCAACACCTAGTTGGTGGGGGCGCTTCGCGCCCCCCCCCCAAGCCCCCCCGCGCGCGTAAGTCGTTACGCGCCATATTAGTTACGCGCCATTGTAGTTGTGTCCCTATGTCCCACCTGTGAATATAGATAGATATATATATATATATATATATATATATATATATATATATATATATATATATATATATATATATATATATATATGTTTTTAACTACGTAAAACTTGCGAATATACAACATTCTTTGCTGTCCCATTGTCTGTGCATATAAATAGATTGTCAGGTTTACCGACTCTTGAACATGCAACATATAATGGTCCATGGGAAAACAATCCGTATTCAGATCTATACCTCATGATTCTAATGATTGCCCTTGAGTTTTGTTGATGGTGATTGCTAATCGACCATTCCCTGAGTCGCCATCGTCATTTATATATCCCCCTGTGCATCCCGGCGTCCCCTTTATAGTTATGTCCCTGTGTCCCGGTCGTCATTTATATTCCCTGTGTCCCGGTCGTCATTTGTGTCCCGGTGTTCCAGTCTGTGATTTCTCTTTGAGTGTCCCGGGCGTCATTTATATTCCTTGTGTCCCGGTGTCCCGGTCGTCATTTATATCCCCCTGTGCCCCCCGGCGTCCCCATTATAGTTGTGTCCCTGTGTCCCGGTCGTCATTTATATTCCCTGTGTCCCGGTCGTCATTTGTATCCCGGTGTCCCGGTCTGTATATACATTCGTTTTTTAGTTTTGTTTTTCTCCTTTATTTTTTTCCTTTTTTCTTTTTTTTCTTTTTTAGTTTATTTAGATTTTTAGATTTTTTAGTTTTTTTATTAGTTTTTAGTTTTTTTGTAGTTTTTACCATTTTTTTAGTTTTTTTAGTTTTTTTTTTTACTTATGTCCTGGTCGTCATTTATACTCCCTGTGTCCCGGTCGTCATTTGTGTCTCGGTGCTTTGTTGATTGCTAATTTATATTATATTTATATTTATATTTTTTATATTTATTAATATTTTTTTAGTTTTCTTTTTCTCTTATTTTTCAGTTTTTTCCTTTTTTTTAGTTTTTTCTTTTTTAGTTTTTAGTTTTTTTTGTTTTTTTACCTTTTTTTAGTTTTTTTAGTTTTTTTAGTTTTTTAGCTTTTTTAGTTTTTTTTATTAGTTTTTAGTTTTTTTTTTAGTTTTTGCCTTTTTTTAGTTTTTTCAGTTTTTTTTAGTTTTTTACCTTTTTTTAGTTTTTTTTAGTTTTTTAGCTTTTTTAGTTTTTTTTCTTTTTAGTTTTTTTTGTAGTTTTTACCTTTTTTAGTTTTTTTTCTTCTTTTGTATTAGTGTGAAATAATTCAGACGTCATATGCGGACAAACACGACGTCACTCGACAGACAGACAGACAGACATAACCCACAAACAACTTATTTTTATATATATTTATTCATATTTTTTTAGTTTTCTTTTTCTCTTTTATTTTTCAGTTTTTTCCTTTTTTTTAGTTTTTTTCTTTTTTAGTTTTTAGTTTTTTTAGTTTTTTACCTTTTTTTAGTTTTTTTAGTTTTTTTTAGTTTTTTAGCTTTTTTAGTTTTTTTATTAGTTTTTATTTTTTTTGTAGTTTTTGCCTTTTTTTATTTTTTTCAGTTTTTTTTTAGTTATTAGATTTTTACCTTTTTTTAGTTTTTTTTAGTTTTTTAGCTTTTTTAGTTTTTTTTTCTTTTTAGTTTTTTTTTTGTAGTTTTTACCTTTTTTAGTTTTTTTCTTCTTTTGTATTAGTGTGAAATAATTCAGACGTCATATGCGAACAAACATGACGTCACCTGATCCATCCACAGATCCACACACAGACAACTTATTTTTATATATATAGAAGATACAAGGGGGTTTGTATCCTCTTTAATACCCCGCTCTTTACACTAAATCGTAATGTTTGTCCTAATTCTTTAAAAATGACCCCTGAATCGAAAAGGCTATAGAATAAATAGTTGAAATTACTAAAAATACTTTAGCATAAGTAGCGAGGTATTTATCTCCTCCTAAATACCTCGCTCTTTATGCTGAAGTATTTTTAGAACCCCTTATATGCGTAATAATCTCCGTTCGTTTTAAGTTTCAATGCTACTCCTTACTTTCAATTGAAAAAAACGTTTTCATGTTTATCTTTTCATTGTTTTTTTATAGTAATGCTAGAAAATCCTGCTTTCTTTTCATTGAATTTTTCTTCCCCCATGGCATATTCCTCCAAGGAAAAATCCTCCCACATAGCCCCCTCCCCTCAACCCCACCCCCAAACCAAAAAAATCGTCCTGAAAATGTCTGTACACTTCCCAATAACCATATGTAAACACTGGTCAAAGTTTGTAACTTGCAGCCCCTCCCCCAGGGATTGTGGGGGAGTAAGTCATTCCCAAAGACATAGTTATTATGGTTTCCGACTATCTGGAACAAAATGGCTATCTCAAAATCTTGATCCGTTGACTTTGGGAAAAGAATGAGCGTGGGAGGGGGCCTAGGTGCCCTCCAATTTTTTTGGTCACTTAAAAAGGGCACTAGAACTTTTCATTTCAATTAGAATGAGCCCTCTTGCGACACTCTAGGACCACTTAGTCGATACGATGACCCCTGGAAAAAAAAAAAAAACACGCACCCGTGATTTGTCTTCTGCCAAAAAATACGAAATTCCACATTTTTGTAGATAGGAGCTTGAAATTTTTGCTATAGGGTTTTCTGATACGCTTAATACGATGGTTTGATTTTCGTTAAGATTCTATGACTTTTAGGGGATGTTTCCCCCTATTTTCCAAAATAAGGCAAATTTTCTCAGGCTCGTAACTTTTGATGACAAAGACTAAATTTAATGAAACTTATATATTTAGAATCAACATGAAAATTTGATTCTTTTGATGTATCTTTTAGCATCAAAAATCCGTTTTTTCTAGTTTTGTTTACTATTGAGCCGGTCGCTCCTTACTACAGTTTGTTACCACGAACTGTTTGAAAATAAGGAGCGACATTAAAACTTAAAACAAACAGAAATTATTCCATATATATAGGGGGCAGTTCCCTCCTAAACACCCCGCTCTTTACGCTAAAGTTTGACTCTTTCTCACAACTTTACTTTTTAAAACAATAAAAAACTTTAGCGTAAAGAGCGAGGCGTTGAGGAGGGAGCAGCCCCTTTCATATTCGAAATAATTTCTATTCGCTTTAAGTTTTAATGTCATTACTTACTTTCAGTTGAAAAAAAACTTTTTTTATTTAATTAACTATACATGCAGTGACTTTATGATGTACCATACTAATTTCTTATAATACTAACTATGCCTAGTAGCACCAGCTGGTGGAGGATCAAGTTGTTGCTTAATCATAACTTCATTCTCACCTCTAAATTCGCTTTTTTAATGCTATACGGTGATTTTATCATGTAGCGCACTCTATACGTGGTAGCACCAACTGGTAGAGGAGCATGTGGTCACTGAACCTTGACTTAATTTTTAGCTCTATATTTATTTTCCTAACATTATTTAGTGACTTTATGATGCAGTACACTAATTTATTATTATATTAACTATTACCTGGTAGCACCCACGGGTGGAGGACCAAGTTGCTGCTTAATCATAACTTCATTTTCACCTCTGAATTTGCTTTTTTAATTTTACACGGTGACTTTATGATGTAGCGCATTCTATACGTGATAGCACCAGCTAGTAGAGGAGCACGTGGTCACTGAATCTTGACCTTATTTTTAGCTCTAAATTTATTTTCCTAACATTATGTAGTCACTTTATTATGCAGTACACTAATTTATTATTATATTAACAATTACCTGGTAGCACCATCTTGTGGAGGACCAAGTTGCTGCTTAATCATAACTTCATTTTCACCTCTGAATTTGCTTTTTTAATTTTACACGGTGACTTTATGATGTAGCGCACTCTATACGTGATAGCACCAGCTAGTAGAGGAGCACGTGGTCACTGAATCTTGACCTTATTTTTAGCTCTAAATTTATTTTCCCAACATTATGTAGTCACTTTATTATGCAGTACACTAATTTATTATTATATTAACAATTACCTGGTAGCACCATCTTGTGGAGGACCAAGTTGCTGCTTAATCATAACTTCATTTTCACCTCTGAATTTGCTTTTTTAATTTTACACGGTGACTTTATGATGTAGCGCACTCTATACGTGATAGCACCAGCTAGTAGAGGAGCACGTGGTCACTGAATCTTGACCTTATTTTTAGCTCTAAATTTATTTTCCTAACATTATGTAGTCACTTTATTATGCAGTACACTAATTTATTATAATATTAACTATTACCTGGTAGCACCATCTTGTGGAGGACCACGTTGCTGCTTAATCATAACTTCATTTTCACCTCTGAATTTGCTTTTTTAATTTTACACGGTGACTTTATGATGTAGCGCACTCTATACGTGATAGCACCAGCTAGTAGAGGAGCACGTGGTCACTGAATCGTGGCTTAATTTTTAGCTCTAAATTTATTTTCCTAACATTATGTAGTGACTTTATGCTGCAGTGCACTAATTTATTACTATATTAACAATTACCTGGTAGCACCATCTTGTGGAGGACCAAGTTGCTGCTTAATCATAACTTCATTTTCACCTCTGAATTTGCTTTTTTAATTTTACACGGTGACTTTATGATGTAGCGCACTCTATACGTGATAGCACCAGCTAGTAGAGGAGCACGTGGTCACTGAATCTTGACCTTATTTTTAGCTCTAAATTTATTTTCCCAACATTATGTAGTCACTTTATTATGCAGTACACTAATTTATTATTATATTAACAATTACCTGGTAGCACCATCTTGTGGAGGACCAAGTTGCTGCTTAATCATAACTTCATTTTCACCTCTGAATTTGCTTTTTTAATTTTACACGGTGACTTTATGATGTAGCACACTCTATACGTGGTAGCACCAACTAGTAGAGGAGCACGTGGTCACTGAATCGTGGCTTAATTTTTAGCTCTAAATTTATTTTCCTAACATTATGTAGTGACTTTATGCTGCAGTGCACTAATTTATTATAATATTAACTATTACCTGGTAGCACCATCTTGTGGAGGACCAAGTTGCTGCTTAATCATAACTTCATTTTCACCTCTGAATTTGCTTTTTTAATTTTACACGGTGACTTTATGATGTAGCGCACTCTATACGTGATAGCACCAGCTAGTAGAGGAGCACGTGGTCACTGAATCTTGACCTTATTTTTAGCTCTAAATTTATTTTCCTAACATTATATAGTCACTTTATTATGCAGTACACTAATTTATTATTATATTAACAATTACCTGGTAGCACCATCTTGTGGAGGACCAAGTTGCTGCTTAATCATAACTTCATTTTCACCTCTGAATTTGCTTTTTTAATTTTACACGGTGACTTTATGATGTAGCGTACTCTATAAGTGATAGCACCAGCTAGTAGAGGAGCACGTGGTCACAGAATCTTGACCTTATTTTTAGCTCTAAATTTATTTTCCTAACATTATGTAGTGACTTTATGCTGCAGTGCACTAATTTATTATAATATTAACTATTACCTGGTAGCACCCACGGGTGGAGGACCAAATTGCTGCTTAATCATAACTTCATTTTCACCTCTGAATTTGCTTTTTTAATTTTACACGGTGACTTTATGATGTAGCGCACTCTATACGTGATAGCACCAGCTAGTAGAGGAGCACGTGGTCACTGAATCTTGACCTTATTTTTAGCTCTAAATTTATTTTCCTAAAATTATGTAGTCACTTTATTATGCAGTACACTAATTTATTATTATATTAACAATTACCTGGTAGCACCATCTTGTGGAGGACCAAGTTGCTGCTTAATCATAACTTCATTTTCACCTCTAAATTTGTTTTTATAATATTATACGGTGACTTTGTGATGTAGCTCACTCTATACAAGGTAGCACCAACTGGTACAGGAGCACGTAGTCTCTGAATTGTGGCTTAATTTTTAGCTCTAAATTTATTATCCACATAGTGTAGTGACTTTATGATGCAGTACACTAATTTGTTATTATATTAACTATTACCTGGTAGCACCAGCTGGCGGAGGAGCAAGTGGTCGCTGAATCATGACTTCATTTTCAGTTTCGACTTCATCCTGTCTATGATAATTTTCTTTAATTTGAAACATAGCATTTAACTGATGAGAAACAGGAACATTCCGAAAGAAGGAGTTTGCTGTGTATCGATTAAAATCGATAGTAGGTGAAAGCTAAAAAATAGTTGTTATGGTTAGAAATCATAACAAAAGAACAGATCATTGGTTAGAAAGTCTATCTTTAGCAAGATTATTAAGTAGAATTAATGTTTTTCTGTGCCTAATTTTTGTTTATGATTTTTCCAAGTATAAATAGTATAATTCAGGCATTAGCTTTTAGCCCTCACTTGATTGACATTGAGACCAATTTTTCTTTGCTGCTTTGTCTGTTTTTTTTTCAAGTTTGGTTATTATTCGTTTTCTTCACTATCTTTTATTTTTTTACCATCTTCACGATGTTATATTACTGTTTTCTTTTAATAATGAGGTTTTAGTGGTTAAGAACAGAAAAATAATCTTCAATTATCATGTTTTTTGGACCAACAGTTGTTTGCTGCGTTGGTTTTATCAACCGTTTTTTTTTCACCAGTCGTTGTTTGCACCAACCGTTAATGCACCAACCGTTGATTTGCTAAAGAAAAATATTAAAAACATAATGAAAATACCGTAAAAATTTACATGAGAAAAAAAGAAGTATCTAGAGTTAATTATGAATTACCATTGCTTTAGAAAAACACATTCTAAAATTTTGGTAAATTTCTTGGTAAAAGAGGTTAGAAATATGAAACTAAAACTTAGTTATTACTTAAAGTAAGCGACTACAAGGCCAGGTCTAAGTATGAAGTTTCCTTTATGGCATGCTTAAGGGTTTCGAATGACTTGCCAAAAGTAAGATCTTTTAGTACTTCAAAACTTGTCACTATTTTTCCATGAATATTTGCTTAGGAAAACAACTTCAAATCGGAATTTGTTTCTTAGAATTAAGACCAATTTTGTGGAGGAAATGGATAGAGATAAAAAACTAAAATTCTGTCTCGGTTTAATTCATGTCCGTACGACACCAAGTCTGTGTATGGAGTTTCTCTGCAAGGTTTGATTTAAACTTATAAATATTGGCACAAATATAAAGCTTCTTGGTCACTAAAATTTAAAAGTGACTTGCAGTGAAAAATAGTAAAAGACTTCTGAAAAAAGGCAATGACTTTAATTTCGTATGAGCCATTCTTGGCTTAGAAAGAAACCTCTTAATCTGAGGCAATCATAGTAAATAAGACAGATGTCATGCCACCAGTGGAAATATGAACCGTCACTGGGATACCGCTGTTGTGTTTAAGGCCATTCGACACCCTAAAAATCATTTGACGAGCCTCAACCTCGATCACAGTTTAAAAGGCAAAGGAGATATAAAAGAATTTTTCCAGTACTACAAAAACTCCCAAAGCTGCCAAATTACTCAAGTGATATTTCCTTTCAAGTTGGTAAATATTGATTGGGATTTTGATCGTGCCATTAGTTCGAAACATAAACGAAAGGCTGGGTTAAAATAAATAAAATCAATGTTTTACTAATTGATAAGCAAAGCGCTTTCTGTTCAATCCACATACAGCATAAATAACACGTTTCCTGTGTCGGTAAGGTTCTCAATTAAAGCGGGTAGAAACAAAGGGAACTGATGAAGCTGTCAAATTGCTCAAATGATATTTCCTTTGAGATGGTTTTAAGGCCTTTCTAGCAACGGTGCTACAATATTTTAGGGACAGCCCTTTCCTGCATTTACAACAAAAATTCTGCTCTTTCTAATCCCAAAAAGGAAACAAAACTTACACTTTTAATTACGTAAGTTTTATTAAACTTGAATATCTTTGTCTCCACCACAAAAAAAGAGAAGTTAAATTATTTCTCTAAGATATCTAGAAAAGAGAATGTCAGCTTTTAGTTTTCTGTAGTATATTCAGCTCTCTTATCCAAACACTACAAGCTAGGCAAGATCACCCGCAAAATTCTAAGTAGTCTGGCCAAACAGATTAAAAAAAACTGATTATGAACGAGACAGGACAATTATTTAAAGTACCTTATGACCTTAATTGGGATATCATCTGGGCTTGATTGTAACAGAATATGCAGTAGTGGACCGGGGGAAAGAGAAGTTTGGTCCATGGCTGAGTTACCCCGGGAAGGAGTAGAACCGTTCAATTTACAGGTTATTATAACTAGTTTAAAAGAGAAAGATGAAGCAATTTCCTCAGTTTATGTGCTCAGTTTTTCGATAGCCGATTAACTAAAATGGCATGAATTATACACAACAACAAAAAAATTCACCGATAAAAGATTAGATTTTGGTACTTATAAAATATACCCCATACCTAATATTCTTCTAATATGTTTCTCTGATGCTAAATTCTAACGAAATATACCAAAGTATGATAAAAATGTATTACTTTAGAAACAAATTTGGGCTATATATTTGCACATTAACGGGATAGGGGGAAAGTCTAGCGGGTCTACATGCCTAATGTGTTAGGTACAATTACTTTGCATATATAGTAAGAATTGTTTTCTAACTACACAATATCCAAATACTTTACCCCCGCCCTCCCGAAAGTAAAAATATACAGCGCAAATTATATATTGGGCGACATTACGTTCAAATTATATAATCTATTCTTTCGCTTTTTTTTGTCTTGTTTTACCCTAAGCTGAAAGAAACTAACAAAAATACCGGTTCTATAATGTATCAACGAATGAACGACTTCAGCGGTAGAGGGTTTATCATACAAGTACCAAAATTTTCCATTTGATATTAAAAAAAAAACGGAAAAGTAAACTGACATTTCGACTAGGTAACTATAAATATACTTGACTAGGTATATGGTATTGATCAAAGAGTATTGGCATCTTATACCCTATTAAATTATAGTATAAGCTACCCATACTTTTGTGTTACCTCTTAAATTACATTAATGAAAAATAGAGACTTTTATAAGGCATAGAATATTGTTTGAATCTATTTTGATTTCAATCTTAGATCTAATTGCAAACTTTTTTTTAGGATCAATATAAAATATTGCGGTGTGTTTGAAGTGATATGTACAAAATTTATTTCAGTAAAAGGTCCTTCATGTGGAGTTATCATCGAGGTTGCATTTGAGGGATAAAGCACAACCAATTTCATGAGACCACCGCATTGGATGAGTAATGGTGATTCCTAAGACTTACGTTTTTTGTATACACGTGTCCTAATTCATTTGATTAATGCACATAATTACTCATTGCTAGCTATCCAAAAGGCCTATGATTTAAATAAGCGTTCCGATACTTCCTTGTTCCCTCAAGAAATTAATTTTTCGTGAATAACTATTAAAATAATAAGAATTTTCTGACAACTCATTTTTTCTCGCCTGTCCTATGGGGATAAACCATAGTAAGATATTCTTAGCATATAAAGGGTCGAAAAGCTGAAGCTGCTTAAGACATGAAGGATAACACAACCCTTTTATGGAGAGAGGATATTAAAACAATTTGATCACAACCGAGGGCCTGGCATTCAGCACGTAGCAGGTATGTATATTTGAATATCACTGTTGCCTGTCTTCTAGCTGCCGAGAATGCAAACTTTTCCTTGATTTGCAAACTTATACAATCACCCTGGGAAAAAATAGGAATTCTTCCATAATGTTATGACTTATCTAAATCGTTTTTTCAGGCCAGAAATATCAGTTCTGCCTGTTTTCAGAAGGCACTTTTGACGAGATCAGAAGAGCCAAGAACTCACATGGTATGAGCTCCAGAAAAATTCTAAGAATCAATAGATTGCTTTATAAGGAAAATCAGAGGCTTAGTGCCCGTCGGGATTAAAAAAAGAGCTCTGAGTCACGAGGTCCTTCTAAATATCAAAATTCATTAAGATCTGATCACCCATTCGTAAGATACCTCGATTTTCACGCTTTCCAAGAATTCCAGTTTCCCCCTCCAACTCCCATTAATGTCATCGAATCTGGTTTTGATTTAAAATGAGAGTTCTAAAGCACAAGATCCTTCTATATATCAAATTTTTATTAAGATCTGATCATCCGTTCTTAAGTTACAAATACCTCATTTTTTCTAAATTTTCCGAATTACTCCCCCCCCTCCCCCAAATCCACCAAAGAGAGCGGATCTGGTCCGGTTATGTCAGTCACTTATCTTGGACTTGGACTTATTCTTTCCGCCAAGTTTCATCCTGATCTCTCCGCTTTAAAGGGTTTTCCAAGATTTCTGGTCCCCCCCCCCCCCAATGACACTGGATCCGGTCGGGATTTAAATTAAGAGATCTGAGTTTCGAGATCTTTCTAAGTATGAAATTTCATTAAGATATGATCACTCTTTCGGAAGTCAAAAACACCTCATTTTTTCTAATTCTTCCGAATTACCCCCCCCCCCCCAAAACTCAACCAAAGAGATCGGATCCGGTCCGGTTATGTCATACAACTACAGAAGAGAGAATAATGAGGACTTTTTTCCCAAGACAGTGAACCAACAAAGCCTATTTGAACATTTCAGCCCTATATCTAAGGGCTGTCTTCAGCAAAGAAAATAATAAACAATAAAACACTTACAATAAAAGTTTTCGGTTAAAAAACCATTCTTTTTTAAAATAGCCTTTGCATCATTACTTCTTAACGAAAAGTTCAGCCAAAGACTGTGTGATAAAAGCTAAAATTTTACAAGCTAAAAAGGTTCATTCATTAAACTAACTGTATTTATTAAAAATTGGAATAATTTCTTATTGCGATATCTGCCTTCTCTGTAGCTAATCTTTTAGTTCTTTTGGGATTGGGCTTGTTTTTATTCGCTCCTATTTTGTTTTATTTTGAATTAGATTATTTTCTATAATTAATTTTGTGTACATAGGGTTGAGTATGTATTCACCCAAGTCTCTATTTAGGGATGTATTATTATTTAAGTTTGGTTTGATTTCGATTGCCTCGCGGACAGTTTGTTTGATTCCTAGGTCAATGCTAATTAGAATTGTTTCGTCAAATAGAACATAATGGTTTGGATTTTCAAAAATATGATTGCTTAAAGCTGAATCGAAAGATATGGAGTTATTTCTAGATTTTAATGCTTTTTCTATAGTTTCTTTGTGTTGCTGTAATCTTGTTCCTAAATTTTTGTGGGTTCGACCAATGTCATACTTTCCACAACTACATGGTATTTGATACACTCCTCTTAGACAAGTAACTGAGGTTTTATCCTTACCAGAATTGAGAAGATTCATTATACTTAAATTAATTATGAATGCAACACGTAATTCGTTTTTTAAATAACCTTTTTCAGTTTTGAAGTAATTTTCGGAATATAAGGTAGGTAAATCGTGCTTGTGGGATTATTCGAATCGTTTTCTGGTGTGGGATTTAAGGCTTTTGAAGAATACATCTTTAATCTTTGAGCAATAACAGTAATTATGAGAGAAATTGGTTACCCGTTGCCAAAAAGTATATCTGTAATAAAATTTAACTCTTTTTTAATATACGACTCTGAACAGATATCAAGTACTCTATCCTCAAGAGATATTACCACACCTCTTTTAACCTGTGGAGGATGGTAAAATTTGAAGTGAAGGTATCTATTACTATGCGTAG
This sequence comes from Artemia franciscana, assembly GCF_032884065.1. Lineage (NCBI taxonomy): Eukaryota > Metazoa > Arthropoda > Branchiopoda > Anostraca > Artemiidae > Artemia > Artemia franciscana. The sequence continues at coordinate 46,311,623 of NC_088872.1, read as the reverse complement.
GTTTTCTGTAAACCGTAAAATCAAGTTTACTCACACTGCGTATTGTCAATACATCTAAAAAAGGAATTTTTCCATCTGTTTCGGTCTCTAGAGTAAATTGCAGGTTTCTATCGTAAGTATTTAAATGTTCTAAAAACCTTAATTTTCATTTTCGCCATAATTCCAAACTGAAATTACATCGTCGATGAAACGTCCCCAAACACATGATTAAAAAAATATGAATCCAGGGCCCAATTTTCAAGATTCTTGACGAAAATATTTGCGAGTAAGCCTGATAGAGGTGCTCCCATAGGAAGGCCCCTTACCTCTTTGTAATATGAATCTCAAAACTGGAAGTGCATGGAATATTTGTTACATAATTTAACCAAATGCATGAGAACATCAATGTCTAGATCTATCGCTGAATCTTTGATTAGATGATAATTGTTTTCCAGTTTATTTTGCTGCTTAATATGGAATTTTCAGAAATGTCTTTCTGTTTCAATTTTTCTACAAGATCAACTGAATTTTTTATATAAGATTTTTGGGAGGGAAACAATGGTTTAAATGCAGTGCATAACCATTTTCCAATGTTTGAAGCAGGTGATTTTGTACTAGCTACAATGGGTCTTAGAAGAATGCCTTGATTGTACAATTTTGGTAATCCATAGAACTTTGAGCAAAAAAATACCACGAGGGAGAAATTTATTGTACACCTGTGGGGTGATTCTGTCATTTTCTTTCAGAGTTTTTAATTCTTTTATAACTTTTTGAGCAAATTGATCAGTCTGGGCATGGGTTGATTTAACATAAGTGTTTATATCATTTAAATGTGACTGAATTTTACTATCATAAACTGTTTTATTCATAATTACTAAGGAGTTGCTTTTATCGGCTTTAGTGATTATTATTGAGGAATCATTACGGAGTTTGTTCAAAACTTTTTTGTCATATGATTTTTCCATTGCGTTATTGGGAGAATTAGGAAGCTTTAATGAAGTGTTGTAAAGAGTGTTAATCAAAAAAGATCTAACTGTATCTGGGTTTGAAAAAAGAGCACTACATTTGTGAAAAGAGGATTCTAAAGATGCTACCAAGTCTGCAACTAGAACCTTTTTCGGTAAAAATGAAAATTTTGGCCCCTGTTCTATGACCTTTTCTTCAACTTAGCTAAGCTTTTTAGATGAAATATTTACAATCGCAGGTCTAGGACTTATCTTAGGATTGTAAACTGGGTTGGACATTTGAGACTCATATTTCAACCTTGTAAACTTATTAGTGAGTCTCTCTTTTGACACACGGAAATCATGGTGGAATAAATTCCTTTCCATCCTAACAATCTGCAAAAAATCATCAGTAGACAAACTCTGGGACAGAAAATTTTCGAGTGATTTTCGTTCTGAGGAAATTACACTTCTGTGAAATCACTCTTCTGTGTTTTTTGTCCTTCATAATATGATTCAATGTTTTTAGCTGTAATTTATGTGTGAACTGTGACTCTCGTAAAGTGTTTAAGTGAAATTTATGCCTTAAGGATTTAGAAATAATTTTTTTTTTCCTTCTGCAAGATTCCAGAAACGTTTGTTGATTAATAATGTTCGCGTGTTTTTTCCCTAAACTAATAAAATGAATAATATCTTTGGTCAAGTAAGCTATAAAAATATCTTTGGTCAAGTAAAGCTCGCCGTAAGCGTGATGCACATGGAAATGCACTGCCTTTCCATAATACAACTAAAGAAGAGAGAATAATGAGGACTTTTTTCCCAAGACAGTGAACCAACAAAATTTACTTGAATATTTCGGCCCTATATCTAAGGGCCATCTTCAGCAAAGAAAATGATAAACAATAAAACACTTACAATAAAAGTTTTCGGTTAAAAATCCATTTTTTTTAATATCCTTGGCATCATTACTTCTTAGCGAAAAGTTCTCCAGGACTATGTGATAAAAGCTAACATTTTACAAGCTAAAAAGGTTCATTCATTGAACTAATTGTATTTATTAAAAATTGGAATAATTTCTCATTGCGATATTTGCCTTCTCTGCAGCTAATCTTGTAGTTCTTTTGGGATTGGGCTTGTTTTTATTCGTTCCTATTTTTGTTTTATTTTGAATTAGATTTTTTTCTATAATTAATTTTGTGTACATAGGGTTGAGTGTGTATTCTCCCAAGCCTCTATTCAAAAATGTATCATTATTTAAGTTTAATTGGATTTCGACTGTCTTGCGGACAGTTTGTTTGATTCCTAGATAATTACTAATTAGAATTGTTTCGTCAAATAGAACATAATGGTTTGGATTTTCAAAAATATGATTGCTTAAAGCTGAATCGAAAGATATGTAGTTATTTCTAGATTTTAATGCTTTTTCAATACTTTCTTTGTGTTGCTGTAATCTTGTTCCTAAATTTTGGTGGGTTCGACCAATATAATAATTTCCACAACTGCATGTTATTTGATACACCTCTCTTAGACGAGTAACTGGGGTTTTATCCTTACCAAAATTGAGAAGATTCATTATACTTAAATTACTTGTGAATACAACACGTAAATTGCATTTTAAACGAACTTTTTTCAGTTTTAAAGTAATTTTCAGAATACAAGGTAGGTAAATCATGCTTGTGGGATTATTCGAATCGTTTTCTGGTGTGGGATTTAAGGCTTTAGAAGAATGCATCTTTAATCTTTGAGCAATAATAGTATTTATGAGAGAAATTGGGTACCCGTTGCCAGAAGTATGTCTGTAGTAAAATTTAATTCTTTTTTAATATACGGCTTTGAACAGATATTAGGTACTCTATTCACAAGAGATATTACCACACCTCTTTTAACCTTTGGAGGATGATTAGATGTGAAGTGAAGGTATCTCTCCCAAAGAGAGCGGATACGTTCCGGTTATATCAATCACCTATCTAGGACTTATAATTATTTTCCCCATCAAGTTTCATTCTGATCCCTCCAGTCTAAGCGTTTCCCAAGATTTTAGGTCCCCTCAACTCCTCCCAATGTTACCAGATCCGGCCGGGGTTTAAAATAAGAGCTCCGAGACACTATATCCTTCCAAACATCAAATTTCACTAAGATCCAATCACCCCTTCGTAAGTTAAAAATACCTCATTTTTAAAATTTTTCAGAATTAACCCTCCTCCCCCCAACTCCCCCAAAGAGAGCAGATCAGTTCCAGTTATTTCAATCACGTATCTAGGACTTATGATTATTTTTACCACCAAATATCATCCTGATCCCTCCACTCTAAGCTTTTTCCAAGATTTTAGGTTCCCCCCCCGCCAACTCATCCAATGTCACCGGATCCGGTCGGGATTTAGAATAAGATTTCTGAGATACGATATTCTTCCAAAAATCAAATTTCATTAAGATCTGATCACCCCTTCGTAAGTAAAAAATACCTGTTTTTCTAATTTTTCAGAATAACCCCCCCCCTCCAACTCCCCCACAGAGAGTGGATCCGTTCCGGTTATGTTAATAATGTATCTAGGACCTGTGGTTATTTTTCCCACCAAGTTTCATCCTGATCCCTCCACTCTAAGTGTTTTCCAAAATTTTAGATTATCCCCCCTCAATTCCCCCCAATTTCACCTGATCCAGTCGAGATTTAAAATGAGAGCTCTGAGACACGATATTCTTCCAAACTTAAAATTTGATTAAGATCTGATCACTCCTTCGTAAGTTAAAAATGCCTCATTTTTTCAAATTTTTCAGAGCTAATCATCCCCCCCAACTCCCCCAAACAGAGCAGATCCGTTCCGGTTATTTCAATCAAGTATCTAGGACTTTTGCTTATTTTTCCCACCATGTTTCATCTCAATCCCTCCACCCTAAGCGTTTTCCAAGATTTTAGGTTTCCCCCTCCATCTCCCCCCAATGTCACCAGATCTGGTTGGGATTTAAAATAAAAGCTCTGAGACACAATTTCCTTCCAAACATTACATTCCACTAAGATCCCATCACCCGTTCGTAAGTTAAAAATACTTCATTTTTTCTATTTTTATCCGAATTAATCGGCCCCCCCTACCCCCCCCCCCCCCCCCAATCGTCAAGTAGGGAAAACGACTATTTCTAATTTAATATGGTTCGGTCCCTGATATGCCAGCCAAATTTCATCGTCCTAGCTTACCTGCAAGTGGCTAAAGTAGCAAAACCTGGACAGACAGACCGACAGAATTTACGATCGCTATACGTCACTTGGTTAATACCAAGTGCCATAAAAACTATGTGGCTTAACTATATTGTCACATAAATCAGTAACAGCAAGGCGGGTTCCGCTACACAATCCTAACACATTCCTAACCTCTGGAAATGATATTTTAAGGTATTTTGATTTCATCGAAGTCATTCTTGAGGAGATCTCCATTTTGGTCCAGGTCCAGGTTGTCTATACTATACCTTCTACAAATGCTACGAACTTACAATTTTTAATTAATTAATAGAAAATAAAATATATTATTAAGTTTAATAAGGTGGCAAGATTTAACGACAAAAAGTAGAAAATAAAAATGGAACATCTAAATCACACCCAAATAACATAAGTATTTTACAGCAGTGGAAACTGGTATCATTGTCGACAACTAGACGTGTTTTGTCATTTATTTAGTGTAATAATAATACAAAATTAGTTTAATCAGTCTCTTTGGCAATATCAATGTATTATGTGATCTCAATTAAAACTGAGAAACGAAGAAATATGCAAACAGTGAATTTTTAGTCTATAAATTGTATTTTATTTTCTATTATATAAGTATAGTAATGATTACGTTTCATTTTCACAAATAAAAACGTAATGATCAGTTTACAGTGTCCAATCATAAAAGTTAACTGATCACTTTCTACATTACTTTTGCTAACTTATTTCTCTACCAATGTTAGAGTTTTATTAATGAGTTTTGGGGATTCTCTAGAGGTAGTGTATAAGAGTAGGTTTGCAATTTAATGTTAAGAAGACTAGGTTGATTAGACTAGGAATAAGTTGGTTAGATGCCAAAAATGACAGATGCAGTGAAGATCTAAAAAGAAGATTAGCTTAAGCGTACAGCGTTTTTTTTTAACGCTTAAACAAACAAAAAACAAACAATTTTTTCAAGCTGAAAGTAAGAAGCAGCATCAAAACTTAAAGCGATCAGGGATTATTACGCATGGTAGGGGGCTTGCCCTATTCTCAGTACCTCGCTCTTTAAAAGTTTTCTTAGAACAAAAAAACGTGTTGTTCTAATTTAACGGCCCCTGTGTTTCAAGAGTCGTTCTTAAAGAATTGGAAGACAAAGTCAAACTTTTGCATAATGAGCTAGGTATTGAAGGTGGGGCAGCACCCCTTAAATATATAGTAGTATATGATCGTTTTGAGTTTGATGAAAAATCCTGCTTTTTAACATCTTAATTTTTAATTAATTTCTGTTTGTTGTTAAAATGATGCCGGGAAACTTTTCCTATGTGTAAAATTCTTTTCCAAAATGCCTCCCCCTCCAAAAAAAAAATGCCACTGTACTTTCCAAATACTACTTGTCAAAAATAGGCATATTTTATGACTTACAGACTTTCCCCCAGGGTCATAATATCCCAAAGGGCATAGTTGCTGGGCTTCTTGGCTATACTGAACAGGATGGCTATCTCGAAATTTTGATCGGACGGATTTGGTAGGAAAAGGGGGCGGGCTGGTTGCCCTGCAATATTTTTGGCCACTTGAGAGATGGAGCACTAGAGCTTTTAATATGCGTTTGAATGAGCCCTTTCCCGATATTTTAAGACTATTGGTTCAATGCGATCAACCTTGAAAAAAAATATAATGATAGCAAACACGCATCCCTGAGGCGAATTCTTACAAATTACAAAATTCCATATTTGTGAAGATGAGAGCTTCAAACCTCTATATAATTAAATTAAATAATTAAATTATAATTAAATTAAATATTTATTAATAATATTAAACAAATTGAGATGATGAATAAGTATGAGCAATATTGTAAAAGTATAAGCATGTAGGGTTTTAGTAGGGTTTTGGGACTCTGATGGTATGATTTTCATTGAGATTTCTTGAAATTTAGGGTGTGTTTCCTTCCCCTCTTTTTCTAAAATCAGGCAAATTTTCTCAGGTTCGTAGCTTTTAAAGGGTAATTCCAAACTTAATGAGTCTTATGTATTTGGAATCAGCATAATAAGACGATACTTTTAATATATGCCTTTTGAGATCTCCATCAGTGTTAAACGGAGCACCTAAAAGGACAAGAGGGGGGCGGTTGTCTTTCGTTTGTTTTTCAATCTCCCTCTTAATGCGCCTTTAAACTTTCAACTTAATACCCTTAGTCATCTCTTATATATTGCTGTTGTATCTTTTTGACAACCCTTCTGCATATAGTGGAATATGCTTTTGTTTAACACCCACCTGAACATTTTCATAAACTTTACCTTAACATTGTTAGCCTTTTCGGAGACCCAGGAATGAACTTACCTGCTTTTCCTAATAACCAACGTTGTATATAAACAATGTGCCACTTATATAACTTACAGCAATTGCCCCGAGAGCTGTGAGGGGTTACCTAATCCCCGAGGGTAAAGCTATTCTACTTTTCAACTTTTTTGATCAGATATCTTTAAATTCCTCTTTTGCCAATGATAAATCCATGCAAAACATGCAAATTGCATAATTTGACAGCTTAATTTGCTAGAGGATTTGTGTTTTCACAGAAAGGTTTTAGCTAACATTTACTTGTCATCCCACAGAATACAAAAAAAATTAAATCGTAACCTAGCAAATTTTATTAAGAAAGAGCAAAAGTGGCTTAGAGCTGGTTTCCAGCTAAAAAACAAAAAACATGCCATCTATCAATTCTGACCAAACTCCTAAGAATTCTAAACTTTTCGAATCTTTTATTGAATAATTTGAATTTCAAACAGTATCATTGCAACCACATAATACGTTTATTTACCATTAATTGATTATGTTATTTAATTAGATATATAAAATGACTCGCACTGTCAGAAGTAGGCCTTGATGACAGGACTAGAAGACTCCATAATAAGATAGCGCTTATATCTAATAATATGAAGCATATTATACATCTAATAATGATAATAATATGAAGCATAATAAGAAGACTCTTCTGCCTGAATGTTTAAGCAATTTTGAAGGTGAAACTTAATTCTCCTATTTGGTACTTTGACATAGGTCAAAAATACTTGTTGAGATGTTTCTATTAAAACCTTGGGCAAGCCAAGGGTTTTTCTTCCAGTGAATGGGTGGTGTTTTTTTTTTGCAATCAAATGTGAGGATATTTTTGAATTTAAGAACAATGTTAATTCACACACAAGACATAGCATTTACAGGGAAGGGGATGAGCATTTCTAGAAATTTCGTTCTTTTTAAATATTTTAACACCTCTCTGAGATTCACTGGTCGAATCTATCTATATATATAAAAATAAGTTGTCTGTCTGTCTGTCTGTGGAACAGGTGACGTCATGTTTCTGTGTCGGCTGACGTCATGTTTTCGACTGACGAAATTACGAAATTACATTGGGACACAAATGACGACCAGGACACCGGCACATAGGGAATATAAATTACGACCGGGACATTCAAAGAGAAAGCGACCGGGACACAAGGAATGTTCAATTAGCAATCACCATCAACAAAACACCGTCAACAAACCATCACAAATGACGACCGGGACACAGGGAGTATAAATGACGACCAGGACATAAGTAAAAAAAAACTAAAAAAAAGGTAAAACTACAAAAAAACTAAAAAGAAAAAAACAAACTAAAAACTAATAAAAAAACTAAAAAAGCTAAAAAACTAAGAAAACTAAAAAATAAAAAAAAACTAAAAAGGAAACAAAAAGAAAAATAAAGGAGAAAAACAAAACTAAAAAAATAAAAATAAAAAAAAAACTAAAAAGAAAAAAGAAAAAAAAACTAAAAAAACTAAAAAAATGTAAAAACCAAAAAAAAACTAAAAAGAAAAAAAGGGGAAAAATACAAAAATTTATTTCATCATTTACCATTTCAAAAACGAATGTATATACAGACTGGGACACCGGAATACAAATGACGACCGGGACACAGGGAATATAAATGACGACCGGGACACAGGGACACAACTACAACGGGGACGCCGGGGGGCACAGGGGGATATATAAATGACGATGGGGACACAGAGAATGTTCGATTAGCAATCACCATCAACAAAGCTCAAGGACAATCATTAGAATCATGAGGTATAACTAAAAAAAACTAAAAAAAAGGCAGAAAACTAAAACCTAAAAAAAAGACCAATTCAAAAACGAATGTATATACAGACTGGGACACCGGGACACGAATGACGACCGGGACACCGGGACACAAGGAATATCAATGACGCCCGGGACCCTCAAAGAGAATTCACAGACTGGGACACCGGGACATAAATGACGACCGGAACACATGGAATATAAATGACGACCGGGACACCGGGGGGCACACGGGGATATATAAATGACGACGGCGACACAGGGAATCGTCGATTAGCAATCACCATCAATAAAGCTCAAGGGCAATCATTAGAATCATGAGGTATAGTTCTGAATACGGATTGTTTTCCCATGGACCATTATATGTTGCATGTTCAAGAGTCGGTAAACCTGACAATCTATTTATATGCATAGACAATGGGACAGCAAAGAATGTTGTATATTCGCAAGTTTTACGTAGTTAAAAACATATATATATATATCTATCTATATTCACAGGTGGGACACAGGGACACAACTACAATGGCGCGTAACTAATATGGCGCGTAACGACTTACGCGCGCGGGGGGGCTTGGGGGGGGGGCGAAGTGCCACCCCAACAGCTAGTACGTTATAAAAATAGAAAGTGCCTCTTTGGAATTAGGGAATTGAATCCTGTCTAGTTCAATTAAATGATATAAAATAAGTAATACAGGTTTTTCAATAAAAAAATTACCTTACAGACCAAATATGCAGTGAATTCTAAATATGTAACGTTTGTTAAGCTTAAATTTACCAGTTAAAACTTATTAGAAAAATGTAAGTTTAATAACTTGATAATTCACGTAATTTCACGACGGGGGAGGAAAGCCTTCAAAGAGTCGTATGATCTGCATGAAAATTGAAAGATTAAACTAAACAAATCTGACATCCCAGAAACCAAGGTTTTTTCTTTCTATTTAGGCCTCACGAGAATTTATGTTTTTTTCTCGAAAAAGACTTCACGAATGATTTTCTATTCTTTCAGATGTGATCGTATCAAAATATAGTCTTAAGATTAGAAATAACAACCCTAATAAGAAAATCTTGTGTTTTGAATTCTAGAGATCAGTGCTTTATAAATGTTCTTTATATATTGTTCTGATAGTTTTGATGTCTCTTTTTTTCTTTCCAATATTCTTTTTTGTAGTTTTATCTAAATACTCCGTCTCTCTGTAATTTTGTATTGTATGATGGATTATAAATGAATAAATAAATGAATTCACTGCATTCTGTATTTATTTTCCGTGTTTTTTTTTCCTTCGCTCAAGAAATTTATAGCCTACAGATTCTGAGACCTTTTTGTTCCTCGACTTATTTACATAGATAAACGGAAAAATGCTAACATTAAATTGGAACCAAGCAAGAGGGAGGGGGGGGGGGGTGGTCATCTCAATAAAAGTAAAAAAGTTCCGCTAAAGTTTTACGCTAAAATTTCTTTACTGTTTTAAAAAGTAGAGTTGAGAGAAAGAGTCAAACTTTAGCGTAAAGAGCGAGGCGTTAAGGAGGGAACAGCCCCTTTCATATACGAAGTAATTTCTGTTCGTTTTATGTTTTAATGCCGCTCCTTACTTTCAGTTAAAAAAGCTTGTTTTTTTTAAATTTAACTTTCTTAAATGATCGAGAGGAGTCACATTAAAAATTAAAACAAACTATTAAACAAAAAATTAATGTCAAAAATTATTACTCGAACAAAAGAGAAATTATTTGAAGGTACCAAAACGGGTAACGGAACTTGACTTTTGACAACTGTGAATGAAAAATGTAAATTAAACAGTGTGGATTACAGGACGGTTTTTGGCAACAGTGATAATTAAATAACATTTCATTGCTAATCAGTCTCTTTAGAATTAGTATAGTGATGTTGACTGACCTTCCCGTGGGGATTTCTATATGCAGCTGCAGATATCGTCTTGCAAAAGGGGTCTTCGTTTATTTCTTCAAATAATTTTGTCAAACCAAAAGTTTTGTAAGAGTCATGCTCAATGTCATCCAACCTAGGCAAAAATTAAATAATCTGTCAATTTTTAACATAGAATTGTGTTAACGTTCAAAATTCTGTTCGGTTTAAGTTGAACTAATTTTTTTTTGAAGAGCGACGCGTAAAGATCTGATTTTTTTGAAGAACTCTTTTTTCAAATGTCCTCAAGCCTGACGATCTCATTGACAGTTTGTCATGTCTCTGCATTATGTCTTGACATTTGACGATCTTACTCACACATGAAATTTGGTCATTTGAGTAGTTAGACCATACATCTCTCAAACAAAATCTCACAATTTGAAACACAATCTCTGAACCATTGATCAAAAAATCAGACAATTTATTCTTTTCATATATATTGTTCAAAGTTCTACCTTCACCCAATCCTCACCAAAATTTTGAGACGATTATCTTAGTCAGAATAGTCGAAAGATCTAAATACGTCTCTGGGGATGACACGACCCCACAGGGTCCCTGAGGCAAGAACTAAATATTGTCCAAATTGCCTATTGTTTGCAATTAAGTTTTATCAGAGGCAACACTGGTAGTGTAAATAGTAAAGAGCCATCAGACTTCAATGAAATATTATTTTGTATGAAAAATAACTATGCCTTTAGGGTTAACACCTCCCATCCCCTGATGCAAAAGCAGAAATTATGCAAGTTGCCGATCCTGGATTTCCAAAAACGCTTATAGTATTACAATGAAACTTAAAGAAATAGGGATGCCAAACATAATCAAAACAAACTTTTTTTTCTTGGTTGTGAAAAGGAATATCAAAAATATACAAGGAAAGACTGAGGGCATGAGGGTGAAACGTTCAATGTAAGTTGAAGAGATTTTGAAGAGACATTGGAGGGCAGCCAGCCTCCCACCTTCCCCATTTGACGTGCCCCTTCTCCTTAAGAACATTCAAAAAATTTTGACTATCATTTTGTTCAAACTAATCAAAAGGTGGAATAGCTATGCCTCCAGGGATGCTTTACCCCCCCTCCAAAGCCCTGGAGACAAGAACTGTAAATGATGCAATTTATAAATTGTATACATGCAAGACATTGGGAAAGGAAAAATTTGGATTCTGGGCGTATCAGAAAAGGCCAAGGGTATTGGGTATTGAGGGGAAAATTTCGAGAATGTTGAAGGGTGTCCTAAACTAAATCAAAAGAAACCATGTATATTTAGTTTACCAAAAAGTAGATCTATATCACAAGAACGGCTAAGCTTACAAAGTTGGAAATAACCATCTTGTTCAAAATAGTCTAAAGGTTAAATAATTATGCCTATGCAAATGGCATTGCCCTTTACAGCTTTTCAGAAAAAAGTCGAACATAATCAAAACAATTTTTGTGAATTTTGGTTATCAAAAATGTATCAACAGTATCAAGGTAACTGCTAAGGGTATTAAGTTGAAACTTACAGGATAGGTTGAGGAGAACATTGGAAATTGACTGGAGAACTACAAGCCCCATTTACCCTTTTTATATGCCCTCTCTACTCAACACTGATCACAATTTGGAAAAAGTTGTTTCATTTAAAATAAGAAAAAGGTCTTGTAACTGTGCCTCCGGGTATAATCCCCCCACGCCAGGAAAGCCTCCAGGGCAAGGATTGCAAATTGTAGAGTTAAGTCTTTTTTTAATTAAAGGACTTGCCGTTAGGAAAAGGGATAATTTTGATTCTGATTGTGTTCAGAAGAAGAATGCGTATTAAGGCTAAACTTCAGGGAATGTTGAGGGGCATGCTTAGCTAGATAAAAACATACAATGGGCACCCAGTTTTTTAAAAGGCCCATTTGCAATATCTCAAGAACGGCTGAAAGTATCAGGTCCAAACTTTTAGAGTATTTAGGCAGGGATGTTAAAAAATGGTGATAGAGCAACCTTGCTCTTCTTAGATGTCCCCAAAGATATTTGATCAGAATTTTGCAAAAGCCCTCTCGTTCAAAACAGTCGGGAAGTCAAATAACTATGCCTCCAGGGGGTGAAAAAAGATCGCAGACTGAGGGTAAGTGTTGCATGCTACATACGTTGCCCTTTGTTTATATATCAGGCGACAACTTTGTCCTGAGTCTCAAAAAGGCTAAGAGTATTTTGATAAAACCTCTAAGAAATTTTGAGGAGAATGTCAAAATAAAATCAAAACATGCTTTACGCAGGAAGACTGTCAAAAGAATAAAATAGCAATGTTTAAGGAATGGTTAAGGGTATTAAGTTGGAACTCCAAATCATGTTGAGAGGGAACTTGAAAAAGAAAGGGAGAGCAAACAGACCTCTTGCCATTTTAGATCCTCTCCTTTCCACTAGTAGAATTATTTAGAAAATTCCATTCAAAATAGTCGAAAGGTTTAATAGCTTTGCCCCCGTGGGCACCATGCCCCCAAAGTCCCTGGGGTAAGAATTGTAAATTATTCAATTTTTTCCGGAAAAGAAGTTTTTTCAAAGATAAGTAGAGCCATATTAAAAGTAAGACTGATAGAAATAAACTTCTATAATAATTCAAACTAAAAACAATAGAAATTTACTATTAAAGATTAAATGAAACCCGAAACGAACAAAAATTAAAATAAATGATCACAGAAGACACAGAGATAGCAGGTATATAGATGAATAAATAAATCTTAAAACAAATAAAAATTGAATTGAACAAGTTCAAATCAAACTTAAAATGAATAAAATTACAACAAACAGGAGTTTGGCTGCTGCCCTTTTCCCCCTTCCCTAGCCGAACAAGCCTAACGGTTGTTGTGTCATTTGCGCCTTACAGAAAACGAAATATATTACAAATATTATCTTTTGTATTTAAAATACCAAAAATAATAATAAAAATTACAGTGACATAAAATTTTGAATAGATGAGTTTCCAAGAATTAATAAAATTATATTTCAAATATTCTGTCTATTTTTGTTAGTTTTTTCCAGTCGTCGTGATTATTATATTTATTTGATTTTTATTTTTCTTCGATGTTTTGAAAAGCAAACTATAGTGATCCATACATATATAGTTTCAATAAAACGCATATAATGTAATAAGCTTTAGACTTTTACGGTTGGAGAAAGGGAAAAAGAGCAGTAAGAAAAAAGAAAAAGAAAAAATATTTTAAAGAAGAAATTATAAAGAAAAAATATAAAAGAATGTCAAATAAGACGAACAGAAATTAATTTAAGAAAAACTTTTCCATAAAAGAAGTTTTCAAAAAAAGGTAACGAGCTGGATAAAAACAAAGACGAGCAGTAGTAAAGTAAAACAATAATTCAAATTTTAAAAGAACAGAAACATCCGTCAATGAATAAATGAGGCTCAAGACGAACATGGACTAGATCTATGTGCATGGGCAACGTGAGGCGTTGCGGCAACCTTTGTTCGGCTTCGTCGAGTAAAGTGTTGCAAGAGCAACACTTTGGTTTTGTTTTTTCGCTTCGATTAAACGCTGTTGTTATTCTATAAGGATCTTAAAATAAATACTTGGTACACCAACTCGTAAAAAGTCGCAAACCCCTCATTGCAACTAGCAAAAGTTGCAAGCCCCTCATCGCTGAAGATGATTGTAGCCTAACATCCGACTATTACTTACTAGTCCCCTCCAGTTACCACTGGAACGAAATGGGTCTTACCATCAAATACACCGGAAACAAATAATAGGTACACCTACTATCAAAAGTTGCAAACCCTTCATTGCCGAAAATGATTATGAGCTAACAGCCGACTGTTGCTTAAAACTCCCCTATATGTCTCACAATTGGTATCGGCCAATTTTTGATTTCAGTGTGTACCATACTACTGAAGTTGTTAACCCCTTTAAACTTTCAAACTGGTATATTTCATAACACATTTTTATACCAAAAGATGGATAACATATACTTTTATCAACTCATCAAGAGCTATCGACTGACGCCGAAAAAAATCTATGTGTCTTAGTTCAAAAGTTGACTTTTTTGCCGTAAGCAAAGTTACTGAATAATCATGTCAAACTTAAAACAAACGTATATTAACAGTAATAGAAGTATAGCTTACGCTCTATAAGCTCTCTAAAGGTAAGATTATCATTTGCGCTTTAACAAAACCAAATCATATTTTAAAAGTATTTTATTAAGTTAATAAACCCAAAATTTCTCAGTTTTCCAGGAATGAATATCATTATATATAAGACAGTCAGCATACTTTCATTAGTTGTTTTTTCAGCAATATTGGTTGATATGGTATTTTTTTCCTTTTTTGTTGATGTTATGACGAATAAAAACACACTGCTCGAAATAAAACAGCTGTCAGTTAAGTGCAAAAGATTTTCTTACTTTTAGAAGCTCCAAGGGGCTACTTCTATTTTTGGTAATTTCCGTTCGTTTTCAGTTTTCTTATATATCAGTTTTCTTATATCTTCTATATATATAAAAATGAGTTGTCTATCTGTCTGTCGAGTGACGTCATTATATGACGTCTGAATTATTTCATCATATACCAATTCAAAAACGAATGTATTCAAGCCGAAGTAGCTGAGTTGGTAAAGCGTTATGTTCTAGGTTCTAGGTCCGAGAGGTTCCAGGTTCGAACCTTGCCCTTAGCATTAATACAAAAGAAGAAAAAAAACTAAAAAAGGTAAAAACTACAAAAAAAACTAAAAAGAAAAAAAAACCAACTAAAAACTGATAAAGAAACTAAAAAAGCTAAAAACTGAAAAAGAAAAAGAAACTAAAAAAAAGGAAAAAAACTGAAAAATAAAGGAGAAAAAGAAAACTAAAAACCGGGACACAGGGAATATAAATGACGATCGGGACACTCAAAGAAAAATTACACACTGGGACACTGGGACTCAAATAACGGCCGGGAGATATAAATGACGACCAGGACACTCAAAGATAAATTACAGACCGGGACACCGGGACACAGGGAATATAAATGACGATTGGGACGCTCAAAGAGAATTTATAGACAGGGACACTGGGACACAAATGACGACCGGGATACGGGGAATATAAATGACGACCGGGACACAGGGACATAACTAAGGGGGATATATAAATGACGACGGGGACACAGGGAATGTTCGATTAGCAATCACCATCAACAAAGCTCAAGGGCAATCATTAGAATAATGACGTATAGATCTGAATACGGATTGTTTTTCCCATGGACAATTTTATGTTGCATGTTCAAGAGTCGTTAAACCTGACAATCTGTTTATATGCAGAGACAATGGGACATCAAAGAATATTGCATATTCGCAAGTTTTACGTAGTTAAAAACATATATATATCTATCTATATTCACAGGTAGGACACAGAGACACAACTACAATGGCGCATAACTAATATGGCGCGTAACGACTTACGCGCGCGGGGGGCTTGGGGGGGCACGAAGTACCCCCACCATCTAGGTGTTGGGGTGGCACGAAGCGCCACCCCAACAGCTAGTTTTCTTATATATCAATATATATAATACAGTTAGCTTACTTTCATTAGTTGTTTTTTCAGCAATCTTGGTTGACATGGTTATTTGTTTTCCTTTTTTGTTGATGTTATGACGAATAAAAACACACTGCTCGAAATAAAACAACTTTCAGTAAAGTGCAAAAGATTTTCTTACTTTTAAAAGCTCCAAGGGGCAGTAGCCCTACTTCTATTTTTTGTAATTTCCGTTCGTTTTCAGTTTTCTTATATATCAGTTTTCTTGCATTTTCTTATATATCATTATATATAAGACAGTTAGCATACTTTCATTAGTTGTTTTTTCAGCAATCTTGGTTGACATGGTATTTTTTTCCTTTTTTGTTGATGTTATGACGAATAAAACACACTGCTCGAAATTAAACAGCTTTCAGTAAAGTGCAAAAGATTTTCTTACTTTTAAAAGCTCCAAGGGGCAATAGCCCTACTTCTATTTTTGGTAATTTCCGTTCGTTTTCAGTTTTCTTATATATCAGTTTTCTTGTATTTTCTTATATATCATTATATATAAGACAGTTAGCATACTTTCATTAGTTGTTTTTTCAGCAATCTTGGTTGACATGGTTATTTTTTTCCTTTTTTGTTGATGTTATGACGAATAAAAACACACTGCTCGAAATAAAACAGCTTTCAGTAAAGTGCAAAAGATTTTCTTACTTTTAAAAGCTCCAAGGGGCAATAGCCCTACTTCTATTTTTGGTAATTTCCTTTCGTTTTCAATTTTCTTATATATCAGTTTTCTTGTATTTTCTTATATATCATTATATATAAGACAGTTAGCATACTTTCATTAGTTGTTTTACAGCAATCTTGGTTGATATGGTAATTTTTTTCCTTTTTTGTTGATGTTATGACGAATAAAAACACACTGCTCGAAATAAAACAGCTTTCAGTAAAGTGCAAAAGATTTTCTTACTTTTAAAAGCTCCAAGGGGCAATTGCCCTACTTCTATTTATGGTAATTTCCTTTCGTTTTCAATTTTCTTATATATCAGTTTTCTTATATTTTCTTATATCTATATATATATAAATAAGTTGTCTGTCTGTCTGTCTGTGGATCAGGTGACGTCATGTTTCTGTGTCGGCTGACGTCATGAAATTAGTTGTCAGGTGACGTCATGTTTCTGTGTCGGCTGACGTCATGAAATTAGTTGTCGTCATTTTTGCTTTGACGGTGACGTCATTCAAGATATATAAGACATATGTTCACGTAGAAATCTATTAATGTTTAAGTTTACAATGACTGATGAAGATGCTCAAAGAGTCTATGCCAAAAAACTCGCTGCTGATAGAGAAAGTCAGAAAAGAAAGCGTGCCGAGGAACTACCAGAGCAACGCGAAAGCAGACTTGCTGCTAAAAGAGAAAGTGAAAAAAGAAGGCGTGCCGAGGAATCAAAAGAACAGCAGGGAAACAGGCTTGAGGCTGATAGAAAAAGAAAAAACAGAAAGCGTGCCGAGGAATCAAAAGAACAGCAAGGAAAAAGGCTTGAGGCTGATAGAGAAAGAAAGAACAGAAAGCGTGCCGAGGAATCAAAAGAACAGCAAGGAAACAGGCTTGAGGCTGATAGAGAAAGAAAGAACAGAAAGCGTGCCGAGGAACTACCAGAGCAACGCGGAAGCAGGCTTGCTGCTGATAGAGAAAGTAAGAAAAGAAAGCGTGCCGAGGAATCAGAGCAACCTGAAAGTTATCGCCTGGCATTCAGGTACAACCCAGTCGATGATTATAGCTTGAGTAGATGTGTTCAAATCGGGACAATGTCTAAAATTTGTCCCTATTGCAAGGCCTTGAAATTCAATGGTGAAACAATGGGAATGTGTTGCGCCTCAGGAAAAGTTAAACTTCCTCTATTGGCTGCACCACCAGAGCCATTGAAGACTTTCCTTACTGGAACTACGTCAGAATCTAAGCGTTTTTTGTCAAAAATCAGACAATACAACTCATGTTTCCAAATGACGTCGTTTGGAGCCCAAATCGAAAATTCAGATCAATTTATGTCTACTTTCAAAGTAAAAGGGCAAATTTATCATAAAGCAGGGTCCCTTCTACCATTCTCAGGCGAGAATCATAAATTTTTACAATTGTACTTCATCAGTGATAGAAATTCTGAATTGAATGCACGTTGCGAAATTTCTCCCAACGTTGAAAGGACAATCGTTTCCCAATTGCAACATCTTTTCCACGAAAATAATAATTTAGTGCGTCTGTTCAAAACAGCCATCGATTTGATGCCTACTGATACACATAAAATTGTTATTTCCGCTGACAAAACGCCTCCTGGCCAACATGTGCGTAGATACAATGCTCCGACTATCGACGAAGTGGCAATCGTTATGGTCGGTGATCAGTTTTTACCTCGAGATATTATTCTTCATAAGCGAAACGCTCAGTTGTTAAGAATTGCTGAAACTCATCGATGCTACGATGCCCTACAATATCCTATCATTTTTTGGGATGGAGCCGACGGCTATCACTTTAATATTAAATTGATGAATCCAGCCACTAACAAAGAAATGAATAAGAAATGCAGTGCAATGCATTATTATTCCTATAGACTAATGATTCGGCAGGATGAAGAAAATTATATTTTAAAATGCCGTGAATTGTTTCACCAATTCGTCGTGGATATGTATGCTAAAATTGAATCAGAACGTTTGCTATATATCTGCCTGAATCAGACCAAGCTCCGCTCTGAACAATACATTCATTTGCGAGATGCAGTTATAAATGACGGTAATACCACAAACGTTGGTCATATGCTGGCAGTCCCCGTCATATGCATGAATATGCTCAAGATGCTATTGCGTATGTTCGTCTCTATGGTCGTCCAGATTTATTTATTACATTTACATGTAATCAATCTTGGGACGAGATACTGCAGCTTTTACTTCAAGGACAATCGGCGGTTCATAGGCATGACATTACGGCACGTGTCTTCCGGCAAAAGTTGAAATCACTGATAAACTACCTTGTAAAACATGAAGTGTTTGGGTCAGTGCGATGCTGGATGTACTCAGTGGAATGGCAAAAACGAGGTTTGCCACACGCACATATACTAATCTGGCTACATAAAAAAATTACTTCGAACGAAATTGATGATGTGATTTCCGCTGAAATACCTGATAAAAATGTCGATAAGGGGTTACATGATATTATTGTAAAAAATATGATACATGGACCTTGCGGTGCACTGAACGAAAATTCACCATGCATGACCAAAGGAAGGTGCACAAAGCAATATCCTCGACTTTTAGTACCCAAAACAATTACTGGCAATGATGGTTACCCACAATATAGAAGAAGATCTACTGAAGATGGCGGTAAAACAGCAATAATAAAGAAGCGTAACGGTACCACCATCGAAGTAGATAACCAGTGGGTTGTTCCATATTCCCCATTATTATCCAAAACATTTAATGCACACATAAACGTTGAATACTGTAACTCCGTAAAGGCAATCAAATACATATGTAAATACGTCAACAAAGGCAGTGACATGGCAGTTTTTGGCTTGCAGCCCGAAATCAAAGATTTCGATGAAATCGTAGAATATCAGGC
This sequence comes from Artemia franciscana, assembly GCF_032884065.1. Lineage (NCBI taxonomy): Eukaryota > Metazoa > Arthropoda > Branchiopoda > Anostraca > Artemiidae > Artemia > Artemia franciscana. The sequence goes on along the minus strand of NC_088872.1, from coordinate 46,292,413 downwards.
TGGAAGATACATAAGCAGTAATGAAGCTGTTTGGCGAATTCTTTCATTTCTGATACATGAACGTAGTCCAGGTGTTGTTCACTTAGCGGTACATTTACAGAATGGTCAACGTGTTTATTTCACGGAAACCAACGTGCAACAAAGAGTCCTGAATCCACCGGATACAACATTAACAGCTTTTTTTTCGCTTTGCAAAAATGATTCTTTTGCAAAAAAACTGCTGTATACTGAAGTGCCTTCGTATTACACGTGGAATACTAAAAATAAAGTATTTGAACGTCGAAAACAGGGTAAGTCAGTCGACGGCCAACCTACCATCTTCAAAGATACCACGATAGGAAGACTCTACACCGTTCACCCCAATCAACATGAATGCTTCTCTCTACGCCTGCTTTTGGTGAATGTACCCGGTCCGACATCCTTTGAGTATTTGAGGACTGTAAATGGTACTATACATGACACTTACCGTAGTGCATGCCAAGCTCTGAATTTATTGGAGAATGACCAACACTGGGATAACTGCATCAATGACGCGTGCGAAACGTCAACCCCAAGTCAAATTCGTGCATTGTTTGGCATCATTTTAACAACTTGCTCTCCATCAGCTCCTACAGAGTTATGGGAAAAATATAAGTCAAAAATGTCCGAAGATATACTCCATCGAAAACAGTTAGAGACGTCAGATATGACTTTTGATTTTACATCAGAAATTTATAACTACACTTTAGTTGTTATAGAAGATTTGTGCGTAAGTATGGCAAACAAACCTCTTAAGGATTTGGGAATGCCTTCACCTAACCGTATCGCTGCTGTTTCGACATGTGTAGAATTGGATCGTGAACAAAGTTACAGTACGAGTGATCTATTGTCGTATGTACAAAATAACATTTCCAAGTTAACGTCGGAACAAAAAGACATTTATGATACGATAATGCATTGTGTCGATAACAACGTTGGAGAAATTTTCTTTTTGGATGCGCCAGGAGGTACTGGTAAAACGTTTGTGATAAAACTAATTCTGGCATCAATTCGATCAAAAAATGATATAGCGTTGGCAATTGCGTCGTCCGGAATAGCCGCAACAGTGCTGCCTGGTTGAAGAACTGCTCATTCCGCTTTGAAATTGCCTCTGAACTTGCATTCTACAGAAACTCCCACGTGCAATATTTCCAAATCATCTGGGATGGGTAAAGTATTGCAGCAATGCAAACTTATTATTTGGGATGAGTGCACAATGGCACACAAAAAATCGCTTGAGGCTCTGGATCAATGCTTTAAAGATTTGCGAGGGAAGTCGAAACCCTTTGGCAGCACCTTAATATTGCTTGCGGGAGATTTCAGGCAAACATTACCTATAATACCTAGATCAACTCCTGCAGACGAAATGAATGCTTGCCTGAAAAATTTTAATTTATGGGCACACGTAAAAACATTAAAATTAACTACAAATATGCGTGTCCGATTGCAAAACGATGACTCTGGTCAAACATTTTCAGATCAATTGCTGGCAATGGGAAACGGAAAGCTCCCAGTAGACTCAATTTCAGGACGTATACAACTACCTGCTGATTTCTGTAATTTAGTGACGTCCAAAAATGAATTGATTGAAAAAGTATTTCCGAATATTCTAAAAAATTATAAAAATGATAAATGGCTAAGTGAAAGAGCGATTCTCGCACCCAAAAATATAGACGTCCACGAAATCAACAATATTGTTTTGACCAAGATTCGAGACCAGGCAGTCCTTTACAAGTCAGTCGACACAGTTTTGGAACCAAATGAAGCGGTTAATTATCCATCTGAATTTTTAAATTCCATAGATCTTTCAGGGTTTCCACCACACGTGCTACAACTAAAAATAGGCGTACCAATAATACTTTTAAGAAATATAAACCCACCAAAGCTTTGCAATGGCACTCGACTTGCCGTAAAAAAAACAATGGAAAACCTAATAGAGGCCACAATCTTGACAGGGCCTTTTGAGGGTGAGGCTGTTCTTATTCCTCGCATTCCCATGATTCCAACGGATCTGCCTTTTCAATTTAAAAGATTGCAATTCCCAATTCGATTAGCATTTGCAATCACCATTAACAAAGCTCAAGGTCAATCATTAGAAAAATGTGGTATAGATCTTAATACTGATTGCTTTTCCCATGGACAATTGTACGTTGCATGTTCGAGGGTCGGTAAACCTGACAATCTATTTATATGCAGCGACAATCGGACAGCGAAGAATGTTGTATATTCGCAAGTTTTACGCAGTTAATTTGTATTTTGGAACCAAATGAAGCGGTTAATTATCCATCTGAATTTTTAAATTCCATAGATCCTTCAGGGTTTCCACCACACGTGCTACAACTAAAAATAGGCGTACCAATAATACTTTTAAGAAATATCAACCCACCAAAGCTTTGCAATGGCACGCGACTTGCCGTAAAAAAAAACAATGGAAAACCTAATAGAGGCCACAATCTTGACAGGGCCTTATGAGGGTGAGGCTGTTCTTATTCCTCGCATTCCCATGATTCCAACGGATCTGCTTTTTCAATTTAAAAGATTGCAATTCCCAATTCGATTAGCATTTGCAACCACCATCAACAAAGCTCAAGGGCAATCACTAGAAAAATGCGGTATAGATCTTAATAGAGATTGCTTTACCAATGTACAATTGTATGTTGCATCTTTGAGGGTCGGTAAACCTGACAATCTATTTATACGCACAGACAATGGGACAGCGAAGACTGTTGTATATTCACAAGTTTTACGTAGTTAATTTGTATTGTATCTATCTATCTATCTATCTATATAAAAACGAGTTGTGTGTATGCATGTTTGTTTGTTTGTAAAAAGAGCGTTTGCATATGACGTCATTATTAGTACATACGACTTTGTACAATGGGAAAGCCAAGAATGTTGTATATTCGCAATTTTTACGTAGTTTGAAACACATATATAAATCTATCTATATTCACAGGTGGGACACAGGGACACAACTACAATGGCGCGTAACTAATATGGCGCGTAACGACTTACGCGCGCGGGGGGGGCTTGGGGGGCGCGAAGTGCCCCACCAACTAGGTGTTGGGGTGGCGCGAAGCGCCACCCCAACAGCTAGTTATATATAAGACAGTTAGCATACTTTCATTAGTTGTTTTTCAGCAATCTTGGTTGACATGGTAATTTTTTTCCTTTTTTGTTGATGTTATGACGAATAAAAACACACTGCTCGAAATAAAACAGCTTTCAGTAAAGTGCAAAAGATTTTCTTACTTTTAAAAGCTCCAAGGGGCAGTAGCCCTACTTCTATTTTTGGTAATTTCCTTTCGTTTTCAGTTTTCTTATATATCAGTTTTCTTGTATTTTCTTATATATCATTATATATAAGACAGTTAGCATACTTTCATTAGTTGTTTTTGCAGCAATCTTGGTTGACATCGTAATTTTTTTCCTTTTTTGTTGATGTTATGACGAATAAAAACACACTGCTCGAAATAAAACAGCTTTCAGTAAAGTGCAAAAGATTTTCTTACTTTTAAAAGCTCCAAGGGGCAATAGCCCTACTTCTATTTTTGGTAATTTCCTTTCGTTTTCAATTTTCTTTTATATCAGTTTTCTTGTATTTTCTTATATATCATTATATATAAGACAGTTAGCATACTTTCATTAGTTGTTTTTTCAGCAATCTTGGTTGACATGGTTATTTTTTTCCTTTTTTGTTGATGTTATGACGAATAAAAACACACTGCTCGAAATAAAACAGCTTTCAGTAAAGTGCAAAAGATTTTCTTACTTTTAAAAGCTCCAAGGGGCAATAGCCCTACTTCTATTTTTGGTAATTTCCTTTCGTTTTCAGTTTTCTTATATATCAGTTTTCTTGTATAAAAATAAGTTGTCTGTGTGTGGATCTGTGGATGGATCAGGTGACGTCATGTTTCGGCTGACGTCATGAAATTAGTTGCCATCATTTTTGCTTTGAAGGTGACGTCATTCAAGTTATATAAGACATATGTTCGCGTAGAATTCTATTAATGTTTAAGTTTACAATGACTGATGAAGATGCTCAAAGAGTCTATGCCAAAAAACTTGCTGCTGATAGAGAAAGTCAGAAAAGAAAGCGTGCCGAGGAATCAAAAGAACAGCAAGGAAACAGGCTTGAGGCTAAAGAACGCAAAACCGCGCAGTTAGATGAAGATCCACCTGTACAGCGAGAGTCAAAACATATTAAAACTGAAAATGATAGCGATGATGATTGGGTTTGGGATTTTGACTTGGATAAGGTCATCAATGACTACCAGATTTTAGTTAAAAAAAAAAAGGTTCGGCGATATGTATTTCATAGTGAAGCTGAAAAATAAAGAAGAAAAAGAAAACTGAAAAAAGAAAAAAGAGAAATTACAGACCGGGATACCGGGACACAAATGACGACCGGGACACAGGGAATATAAATGACGACCAGGACACAGGTATTTAAGAATATCGTTCAAAGACAAATTTTTAATTGTAAGAAGACCGTTGAAAGAGAAATTTTTAATTGTAAAATGACTGAAAAACCTACAATGGCAACGGTACCACCATCGAAGTAGATAACCAGTGGGTTTACGGCCAACCTACCATCTTCAAAGATACCACGATAGGAAGACTCTACACCGTTCACCCCAATCAACATGAATGCTTCTTTCTACGCCTGCTTTTGATGAATGTACCCGGTCCGACATCCTTTGAGTATTTGAGAACTGTAAACGGTACTATACATGACACTTACCGTAGTGCATGCCAAGCTCTGAATTTATTGGAGAATGACCAACACTGGGATAACTGCATCAATGACGCGTGCGAAACGTCAACCCCAAGTCAAATTCGTACACTTGCTCTCCATCAGCTCCTACAGAGTTATGGGAAAAATATAAGTCAAAAATGTCCGAAGATATATTCCATCGAAAACAGTTAGAGACGTCAGAAATGACTTTTGATTTTACATCAGAAATTTATAACGACACTTTAGTTATTATAGAAGATTTGTGCGTACGTATGGCAAACAAACCTCTTCAGGATTTGGGAATGCCTTCACCTAACCGTATCGCTGCTGTTTCGACATGTGTAGAATTGGATCGTGAACAAAGTTACAGTACGAGTGATCTATTGTCGTATGGACAAAATAACATTTACAAGTTAACGTCTGAACAAAAAGACATTTATGATACGATAGACTCAATTTCAGGACGTATACAACTACCTGCTGATTTCTGTAGTTTAGTGACGTCCAAAAATGAATTGATTGAAAAAGTATTTCCGAATATTCTAAAAAATTATAAAAATAATAAATGGCTAAGTGAAAGAGCGATTCTCGCACCCAAAAATATAGACGTCCACGAAATCAACAATATTGTTTTGACCAAGATTCGAGACCAGGCAGTCCTTTGCAAGTCAGTCGACACAGTTTTGGAACCAAATGAAGCGGTTAATTATCCATCTGAATTTTTAAATTCCATATATCTTTCAGGGTTTCCACCACACGTGCTACAACTAAAAATAGGCGACCCACCAAAGCTTTGCAATGGCACGCGACTTGCCGTAAAAAAAACAATGGAAAGCCTAATAAAGGCGACAATCTTGACAGGGCATTTTGAGGGTAAGGCTGTTCTTATTCCTCGCATTCCCATGATTCCAACGGATCTGCCTTTTCAATTTAAAAGATTGCAATTCCCAATTCGATTACCATTTGCAATCACCATTAACAAAGCTCAAGGTCAATCATTAGAAAAATGTGGTATAGATCTTAATACTGATTGTTTTTCATATGTACAATTGTACGTTGCATGTTCGAGGGTCGGTAAACCTGACAATCTATTTATATGCAGCGACAATTGGACAGCGAAGAATGTTGTATATTCGCAAGTTTTACGCAGTTAATTTGTATTGTATCCATCTATCTATCTATCTATATAAAAACGAGTTGTGTGTATGCATGTTTGTTTGTTTGTAAAAAGAGCGTTTGCATATGACGTCATTATTAGTGCATACGGCTTTGTATATGCACAGACAATGGGAAAGCCAAGAATGTTGTATATTCGCAATTTTTACGTAGTTTAACCCCTGCAGACGAAATGAATGCTTGCCTGAAAAATTCTAATTTATGGGCACACGTAAAAATATTAAAATTAACTACAAATATGCGTGTCCGATTGCAAAACGATGATTCTGGTCAAACATTTTCAGATCAATTGCTGGCAATTGGAAACGGAAAGCTTCCAGTAGTGGGAAAGCCAAAAATGTTGTATATTCGCAATTTTTACGTAGTTTGAAACACATATATAAATCTATCTATATTCACAGGTGGGACACAGGGACACAACTACAATGGCGCGTAACTAATATGGCGCGTAACGACTTACGCGCGCGGGGGGGTTTGGGGGGGCGCGAAGCGCCCCACCAACTAGGTGTTTGGGTGGCGCGAAGCGCCACCCCAACAGCTAGTATCATTATATATAAGACAGTTAGCATACTTTCATTAGTTGTTTTACAGCAATCTTGGTTGACATGGTAATTTTTTTCCTTTTTTGTTGATGTTATGACGAATAAAAACACACTGCTCGAAATAAAACAGCCTTCAGTAAAGTGCAAAAGATTTTCTTACTTTTAAAAGCTCCAAGGGGCAATAGCACTACTTCTATTTTTGGTAATTTCCTTTCGTTTTCAGTTTTCTTATATATCAGTTTTCTTGTATTTTCTTATATATCATTATATATAAGACAGTTAGCATACTTTCATTAGTTGTTTTTTCAGCAATCTTAGTTGACATGGTTATTTGTTTTCCTTTTTTGTTGATGTTATGACGAATAAAAACACACTGCTCGAAATAAAACAGCTTTCAGTAAAGTGCAAAAGATTTTCTTACTTTTAAAAGCTCCAAGGGGCAATAGCCCTACTTCTATTTTTGGTAATTTCCGTTCGTTTTCATTTTAACTTTATTATTCATTGTAATTTCGGTTCATTTTCAAAATTATTTATTCATTGATTGGTATTTCTCTTCGTTTTAAGTTTGAGTTACTTATTCATTACTTATTCATTTTAAGTTTATTACTGTATTTCTGCTTGTCTTTGGTTTAGTGTATTTCTTTGATTTTCTTTGAAAAGCTTCGTTTAAAAGTATTTTTTAAACTAATTTCTATTAAACGTGTCTTTTTCTGCGGATGCGCTTTAACGGAGGCATTATTTGAGGTGTTATCAAACGAAATGCATCTGTTGTTTTCTCTACCCCCCCCCTCTGTTGTTATCTGCTGTTTTCAAGGTGGAATAAATAATCTCCAGCAAAATTTTGCTCTAGCAAAGCGATTCAAAATTTTATAACTTATATTTAAATATTTAATCAACAGAGCACATAGACTACAGCTTTAACACTATGGGTCTGAAGAACGCATGAATTCTGCCCAGTTTTCCAATTTTTTTATATATACTTCCAAAATTCAACTTTCTATATCAAACAAAGAAAGGTCTTGGAAAATACAAATGAGCCTATCTTTTTTGCCCAGTGTCCCATTTTTTTTTTTATATTCTGCATATTCAAATTTCCTTATTTTCAACAAAAAGGGTCTTGAAAGATACGTTCATGACATAAAGGATCAGCCCAGGGAGTCAAACTGTATTTCGATTGAGGACACTGTTTTAATATTGGCCACTGAATTACTTTAAGTTCAGAAAGAGTTTCAAGTTCATTAAATCCTTAAAAAAGATCCGCTCTGTAGACTAAATCAAGACTATGGAGGGCAATACTCTTTTCTTTCCAGTAATATTCTCCATTGTTTAAAACCTCCTTTCTTTTCACTTTCCTAAATATTTTATCCCTTTGAACTAATTTGACATTTGAATAAATAGATACGCTTACTAGAATTTGATAAAGTTGTTCTTAATTCATGTTTTGAGTGGCTCAAAACATGTCATGTTTGAGTGTCTTAATAAGACACTCAAAGCGTATCTATTTATTTTACAAAAACATACATTTTTACAAAAGACAAAAACAAAACATTTTTGTTTTGAAGACAAAACAAAACATTTTAATTCAAAAACAAACATTACAAAAGACAAAACAATACATATTACAAAACAACATTTTTACAAATTTTTACAATAAGACACTCAAAGCGTATCTCATGTCATGTTTGAGTGTCTTAATAAGCAATTAACGACAGTACGAATTCTACGTTTTAGTAGAACACCATCCTATTTTGCTTATTAAATAATTTTTTTTTTTAAATTGAAAGTAAGAAACAACATTGAATCTTAAAAGGAACACAAATTATTCCGTATATGAGGGGGCTGTCCCTTCTTCAATCCTCGCTCTTTAAAGTAAGTTCAAAGTTCTTTAGAAATATATCTCACTTCAAACTCAATGGTCCTTGCACGTGAGCAATCTTTCTTAAAGATTTGAGACAAAAAGTCACACTTCAGTGTTCTGTTTTTAAAAGTTTCGGCTACTATTGAGCTGATTCACTTTTCAAACAGTTCGTGGCAACGAACTGTAGTAAGGAGGGACCCAGGTCAATAGTAACCGAAACTCTAAAAAACAGAATTTTGATACCAATAGTTGCATCAAAAGAATTGAATTTTAATGCTGATTTTAAATATATAATTTTATCAAGCTTAGTCTTGCCCATCAAAAATTACGAGCCTGAGAAAATTTGCCTTGTTTTAGAAAATAGGGGGAAAAACCCCTTAAAAGTCATAAAATCTTAACGAAAATCAAACCATCAGATTCAACGTATCCGACATCCCTACTGTAGAAGTTTCAAGCTCCTATTTACAAAAATGTGCAATTTCATATTTTTTGCCAGAAGACAGATCACGGATGCGTGATTATTATTTTTTTTTCCCCCAGGGTGATTGTATCGACCCAGTGGTCCTAGAATGTTGTGAGAGGGCTCATTCTAACAGAAAATTGAAAGTTCTAGTGCCCTTTTCAAATGACCAAGAAAATCAGAGGGCACCTAGGCCCCCTCCCACGCTCAATCTTTTCCAAAAGTCACCAAATCAACATTTCGAGATAGCCATTCTGTGCAGCATAGTTGAAAAACGTAATAACTATGTCTTTGGGGAAGACTTCATCCCCCACCGGGAGAGGGTTTGCATGTTACAATTTTTGACCATTGTTTACATATAGTAATGGCTATCGGGAAGTGTGCAGACATTTTTAAGGGGGACTTTTTCGAGTTTGGGTGAGGGCGGGTTGAGGGAGGGGTTACATTGGAGGATCTTTCCATGAGAAATTTATCACGAGGGAAGAGAATTTACATGAAGAGGGCACAGGATTTTCTAGTATTATAAAAAAAAACAATTAGAAAATAAATAAAAAAAGTTTTTTTTAATTGGAAGTAAGGAGCAGCATTAAAACTCAAAATGAACAGAAAATATTATGCATATAAGGGGGTTCGTCTCCTCCACAATACCCCGTTATTTCCGCCAAAGTATTTTTAGTGATTTCAACTATTTATTCTACGGCCTTTGTGATTCAGGGGTCATTCTTAAAGAATTGGAATGAAATTTAAGCTTTAGTGTAAAGAGTGAGGTATCGACGACGGGGTGAACCCCCTCATAACGTAATAAAAATATACAAATATAGAAGTTGGTTACGTTAGTTAATTCGTATGTTACGTATTTCTATTACTAATAAAAAAGAAATTCTAGTTATATTTTTAAGTAACCAAAAATCGGAGGGCAATTAGGCCTCCTCCACCGCCCCTTTTTTTCAAAATCGTCCGATCAAAACTATGAGGGAGCCGTTTAGCCAGAAAAAATATTAATATGCAAATTTCGTTTTAAATATTAATGTGCGGTGAGCCAAAATCAAAACTTGTATTAATCCAAAATGTTCAGAAATTAAATAAAAAAACAAGTTTTTTTTAACTGCAAGTAAGGAGCGAGACTAAGTTTTAAAACGAACAGAAGTTATTCCGTATATGATATGGGTTGCTGCCTCCTAGAGTTGTGACAAAGAGTCAAACTATAGCGTAAAGAGCGGGGCGTTGAGGATGGGACAACCCCTTTCATATACGGAATAATTTCTGTTCATTTTAAGCTTTAATTTCGCTCCTTACTTGCAGTTAAAAAAGAATTGTTTGTTTTAAATAATTACTTACAGTTCTTGTCACGAACTGTTTGATTCATCTTAGTATTGGGATAGCTTCTGCTGCAGGTCTGGAATTGCCCCTTGTTGTGAAGAATAATACGGCGGGGTTTCTACTAATAAGGGCATCAAAGAAGAAGAGAAAAAGTGTGGGTTCATCTAATCATCTTTTGCGTGAATTAAAATTAGGCAAAATCTATTCTTACATATTGCACATAAGCTTCTCAAGGTGTGAAATCCTTATGGTCCATTTCACACCAATGATGGGCAGGTGGTAATAATATAACGAAGATTATATCATGCAATAAGTTAAAAATATTCGACATCTAAAGTTTTATAGTCTATTTACCTGATATTAACCTCTAATTTTCTTTGAAGAGGATATTTTTAATATTGCATGGGGTATAAATACAAATATTATACCTCAAAGATACCCCCAAGTGGTGTAAAAGGTATACAAAGAAATATCATTGAAACTAGCCAAAAGCGTGTATTTTTCATATCAAGGCTATTTTTCCATAATGTGAACGGAGCTTCCAATTTATAAAATTTGCATAGACATAAGGAAATGAAAAATTGTGGACAACCATTTTCTCCATCAGGCAGCCGGAGAGCAATAAGAAGCCATAATAGGGTGTAAAGACTTCATCTTTGTGGATTTTGGTGACCGTAATCAGATTTTCTACTCAGTTTCCCTTTCACCGTTGCTTAAAAAGGACCTCTTATAACTTGTTAATTTATAGGGTTTGTCTTCTTATTCTGTGCTTTGGACTTTTATTTGGATTAAATAAAAAAAAAAAACTAATTTTTTAGCTGAAAGTAAGGAGCGACATTAAAACTTAAAACGAACAGAAATTACTCCGTATATGAAACGAGTTGTCCCCTCCACAATCCCTCGCTCTTTACGCTAAAGCTTTTAATTGTTTTAAAAAGTAGAATTGTGGCAAAGAGTCAAACTTTAGCGTAAAGAGCGAGGGATTGCGGAGGGGACAACTAATTTCATATACGGAGTAATTTCTGTTCGTTTTAAGTTTTAATGTCGCTCCTTACTTTCAGCTAAAAAAAATTAGTTTTTTTTTATTTAATCAAAACATAAAAGCATAAAAACATAAAAAAAACATAAAAGCATAAAAAACATAAAAAATTATTTTGTGCTTTGGACTTTTATTTGGGTTTTAGTTTTGATTCTGCACATAGGGTTGAGCAGAGGTCTCCACCGAAATATTCGCAATGCGTTCCATTTTCACTTGCTATGATTATCCATTTCGGACGGGTGATTAACGACGAATTTTGTTTCTATAAGACTATAAATCTTAGATATGCGAATTCGCTTCATAAGATAACAACCCTTAAAATAAAGGATAATATTTAAATTGAGTGCCAAATGAATAGAAAACAACATAAAAAAGGAAAGGGCGGAATTTCAAATGGTGAGTGTATATAAAATGGTAAAATATACATTGAATGGTCAATACTAAAATTTTAGCAGAAAATTAAAACCAAAAAATACAGCATTTTGTAAGAAAGGTTACCTTTTACCACGAGCGTTGTAATCTCTGACAGAAGCTAAATCTTCAGTCCAAAATTTTGTCAACAGAGTGGTGCTTGCCTTTGGAACTACTTGTTTTACCTTGAAAAATTAAAAACTTTAAAAATTGTAAAAAGAGGTACAAGATGGTAACGTCAAAAAGTTACATAACGCAATGCTAAAAATTATCGTTAAATATTGATATTTAAATTCAACATTGTCAACAGCCAAAGTTATCCTTCCTCCGCTCATATTTCAACATAACTCAGGTAACCAAAACCACAAAAATTTGAAAAACAAAAAATCTGGAAAGTCATAAAATTGCAAATCACACAATTAAATTACAAAATAACAGCCATACAAAAAAAAAGGTATAAATCAAAGAGATTTGAGTCGAGGGTGTTTTTTCACAGATGGAAAAGTTTGGATGTGAGTTTCAAGAGTTTCGAGATGTTTTGTAGAGGATTTGCATTCTTATTGTTTTGGGTACCACACTGACTGACCGCATCTCAAATAGTAAGCTATATGAAAAATGTGGTTCAGTCTTACCATCTAGGGCTATAATGAGAGAAAGACTGAGATGGCTAGGGAATATTCCACGGACAAAAAGCTGATGAAAAGCGAACGAAAAGCGGGTCATCCCTGATTGGAGTGGGAGGATGTCATAAGGAAAGATTTAAGGGAAATGGGAACTTCATGTGAGGGTGCCAAGAGGGGGGCTTTGAATAGATTAGGATGAAGGAAAAACGTTCGTAGTTGTATTGGCCTTAAGTGACTTAGTGCTGCAGTGAGTTGTTGTTAGTATTAGTGGTAGTAGTAAATAAAATAAAAACAATGAACATGAATTTGCAGATAAATGGTCTGTAAATTATACAGATGTACACGTTTGCAAATAAAAAATTCAAGTGAAACCACAGTTTAGAGACCAAATTCTATTCCTGTCATAAAATGAGATTGACATTGACCATAAGAGACTTAAGGAGGAGATTTATAGTCACTTTCCATGATTGTTTTACCCAATTACCTAATCTGGTATAATTAGGTACGAACCCCAAAAACTCAGCTAGAACCCCTTTTTTAAGTTTGGTTTAGATCTGACTGTTGATTTTTCCGGAATGCGTTGTGGTGAAAAGAATTTAGCGATTCCTAACAGAGATCGAACCGGTACAGTCCTATGAAGGGCCAAACCAGAAACTTACTTCCTACCAAGTTGGTTTACATCAGACAACTTTTAGAAGCACATACCTTGATGACAATGATTTATGAGCCCTCTAATTTCAAAACTAACCATGAAAGATATGCCTTTTTTTCAGTATACAAAGCTAAAGAATTACCCACCTCTGCTACAAAACAACGCTCAATTAATAAGATGCTTTGCTATGTTCATTTTTATCTTGAAAAAGTATTTATATTTCACACTAATAGGTTCACACTTTCTGTAACAATCGTGGAAGTTAGACCCTTAGAGCTCCGTAGCAATTAGCTAGAATTGGCGAACTTGGAGAAGGAAAAAAAGTTTTTTTTTGAATCTAAACTTTAATGAATTGGAAACTTAAGTTTTTCTTCTTTTCCTTTTCTTAATAGAAGTACCAAAGAATTGCCCATTAATCAATTCAAAACCGAGCTGCGTGTAGGGTTACTTCGTAGGTATACCTTTGAAATAGATTGAGATTGATGGATTTAATATTGGCAATAATTGTTTATTGTTTTTTTTTTGCTTTGGGATCATGATATTATGTTGTTTTATTGTGTATGAATTATTTATGTAAGTTTTTTCTTGGTACACGGTTTCACCTTTCTGCTTATTATAGATTAACTCATTGTTTTTTTGTTTTTTTTTGTTCTTTGTTTTTATTATTTTTTTTCTCTTCTATTTTTTGTTAGTAGCACATCCTCGCAAGCGACGCTTTTGGTGTGCTACCGATTGATTTTGTCTCTGTTATTTCTTTTGGATAATAAATTATTACTATTATTATTGTTTATTTTATCACACTTGAATTCCTTCGAGTTTAATTATACTTAACCTAGTTACATTTAATCGATTATATTTTATTTTTAATTTAATTATATTTGATTATGTTTAAGGTTAGGATCAAGCCGTAGATTCAACTGTTTTTATGCCATACATCTCCTGAGGCTCCTTCGGCATTCTTACCTTTAAGACCAGAAGTCCCATAACAATAATGCAGAAAATATTGAGAAGGGTAAGGCTCATGCTCAAGCTGCCTAAAAAAGCTGCTTCAATGTTGAGTGATGATGAATAGAGGGGTTCATAACTTGCTGGAAGGCTCAGATCACCTGTGATTGTTTTAACCAGACTGAGCGAAAACAGCATCCCCTAAAAATGTATTTTGGTTTTATTTCGGTGATAATTGGTTGCCGTTGGTGAAATGGCGTTCACATGGGTGTCTTGCTACTTGTTTTCTGTGTCTAGTTCTTCCCAATCGCGATATTTTTTTTCTTCTTCTTACTCCAAAGAGAGGTTATAGTAAATCCAAGGCTAATTACAAAATCAATTCTTAATTTAAAATGTAAACACAAATTGTAAAAAGTAGTGGAAGTTAAAACTTGCTGATTGGCTGAAGTCAGGAGTTCTAGACCTTCAGTTGTGCAGTCTGGAACTAGATTGACAGTGCAGACCTAAATCATAAAACCCAGATTTTGGCTTGCTATTTAATTTTGAACAAAATCTTTCAACAAATTTTGGTAATAGTTGTTATATATTATTCAAATAGTGTTCAAATAAACCTCATGGGGGACTTGCTGTGAGAATACAGTCATTGAAAGCTATTATTAAGCTAGCCTACTAAATGCTCTAGGAAACAGCATCAGGGTATGTTTGGGAGTGTCTCAAAGGGTTATGGGACATTAAAGATGGACCCAAAAGATACAATAAGCCCCGTGCCTGAAAAGACACAAAATACGTTAGATTTTAAAAAGCCTATAATCTTAAGCCCAATTTAGGGTATATTCTAGTATCTCTGGCTGTATTTGCTTATATATGTATATCTCTGGTACAAAGTTAGATCGTAAGGGAGGACAAAAAGCTGTGGACAAATTAGATAGACAGATAGATAAATGTATTGCCCATTCGAAAAATGGTTCTGGACCACAAACGGAGTAATTAAATAAACAAAGAGGAACAACAACCTAGGTACTATATAAATACACAAAGACACTTAAGGGTGAATCGCGATGGCAAGGCTCCTGGACTCAATTGACTTTGATAGTTTCTTCTAACGCCTAACAAGAGCTGCAATGGGGTCTGCAACTCCGAACTGACGCAACACCGACGCGTTCCTTGTCCACGGTCTTAAATTGAGCAGAAATTTTGCATATTTATAATAATCTGAGTGCAGCTGTCTTTTCCCATTTTTGGAAGAGATATTCCAAAATGGAGACATAGCTAGAAAATTAGGTATAACCAAAGTATTTTATAGCCGGGCTCGAATCCGCCGGTTATTTTTTTTTTGTTGGCGATAGAACGTCATAGGCTACACCTTTCTCGCCTTTTCTCCAAATGATTTATTTGTAGGGAACGTGTAAAAACCATAATCGACCCAATTGGGGTTCTTAAATAAACAAAAGAATTGGATTAAATACCATTATCATCGCCAAAGTTGACAGCAAGGTCCCACGAATCTGCTCCTTTTCTGCAAAACGCAACAACTTCACTTTCGTTAGTAATAAATGCGAGACTAATCTGTTTATATTCTGTGCTAAGTATTTCGAAATTTTCTAGTTGTAGAAAATGTAAGTATTACTCATTTAACGCATCAGCTTCTATAAACGCATTAGATAAAATATAATGGACGTGCTCGCGACCTCTCAAAGCCCCTAGTACTGATAGGGTATATGACATCACGGGGAAGCATCCTCAAAGGAAGAATTTGCTGAAAAATACACCATGGAATTAAAAATATCGGAGAGTCCTATAATAAAGGTTTCTAGTTGTGGTCTACCAAACAAAATATTTATTATTTTTCTGAGAAGGGTGGTCAGGGATGCATGTTTGTTTCTCCGTTTTTCAAGGAGTGATCGTATCGAACCAGTGGTTGTGAGGCAGCGCAACAGCGCTGCCTAAGTAAAGAGCAATATGGGTGCAATGCCCCAATGTATCTGATACATATTTTGTATAAACTTTAGCGAGGGTTCATTTGATTTGAAATTGAAAGATCTTTTTTTCTTTTCAGAGTCAAAAATGATATGAGTGCAACTGACCTCCCCCCCACCTCCGCCGGTAATTTTCATCAAACACATCTCATCAAAATTTTGAGATAGCCACTCTGATCAAAATAGTCCAAAGAACATATAAAAATGTATCCAGGGTGGACACAGCCCCAGAGTCCAGGGGCAAGGGTTGTAAGTTCTGCCTAGGGGCATCTAAGGTTTTAATGGAACGGGTGGTTGCATAAGCTTCGGATGGGGCTCATTTGATTGGAAATTGGAAGTTCTAGTGTCCTTTTTATGAGTTAACAATGATTACAGACCTGCCCCCCTCCCACGCCTATCATTTCCCAAAATATCCAATTGAAATTTTGAGTGAGCTATTTTGCTCAGCAATGTTGAAGGGTCCCGTAATTATGTCTTTGAGGATGTCAACCTCTCCGCAGTCCTCAGGGCAATGGCTGCAAGTAGGCAATTCGTCAATCGTTTACATGTGGTATAATTTACTTAGGAATGTCTGTATGTTTGACCTTTACTATAAAAAAAAACTAAGGGTATTCAATTGAGCCTTTCAGAGAGCACTGAGGGGAGTGCAGAACTAAAGTAATAGATTTTATGCGCAAACCGGTTGTTAAATGGGTATATATCAGAAACAACATGTAGATTAATTAGGAACTTTCAGTAAATGACAAGGGAGATGATCAATTGAACAAAAAGGTAGTATTTGTACGTTACTACTAATGCTACAACTACTACTACTGCTTACTACTACTGCTACCACTAAAAATAGTGCTTCTGTAGCTAGTACTACAAAGGCTTAGGATATTGAAATTAACATCTGAGGAAACTTATAGGGGAAACTTGAACTAAATAAAAATGTACTATATGCATAAATATTACTGATACAGGCGTATCAGCAATATTTTTGGAACGGCTTACTGTGTCAAGAGGAAACTTTTAGAGCACCATGAGGGGGATGTTCAACTGAATAAAAGGCAACATCTACCTGCTACTACTTCTATTAGTACTGCTTCTACTCCTTTTACTACTACTACTAATACAACAATATTACAGCTTCTACTTCCCCTACTGCTATGATACTAGTACTATAAAGGCTAGGCATATGAAAGAGAAGATTTTAAGAACTCTTTCTTTATTAGGGGGGGGGATTTGAACTAAATCAAAATACACTTGTGCCTGCAGATGGTCAATAGGGAATATCTCAATAATGGATTTAGGTATTAAGTTGGGACTCTCAAAGAATACTTAAAAGGGAAGATCAATTGACCAAAAGTGTATGTTTGTACTAGCACTACTACCACTGCTACTTCTACAACTACTGCTGCTACTGCTGCTACTAAACTACTCTGAATAGTAATCCAATTGGAACTAATCACAAGGCTAAGAGCATTATTTTCTTAATACTAATCTAGTGTTCCTCTAATCTTAATCTAGTGCCTTTTTAAGAGTCAAAAGTGAAAAAGTGTTCGATGGTACTACAAAATTTACTACTTCTAGTACCATAACTGCTCTTGTACTGCGTAATTCCAAGACTGAGGATATTGAAGTTAGAATTTGAGGAAGTGTAGAGGGGAAAGTTTGAACTACGTCAAAACTTACTATGTGCATGCAAATTGCCAAATGGGAGCACCAGTAATATCTGTGGAACGGCTCACCGTATCAAGCTGAAACTTCTATGGTGTCGTGAAGGGGACGTTCTACAAGCCAAAAGGCAACGTATTTGTACTACTACTGTTATTAATACTGACGCTACTACTGTTGCTACTGCTACTACTGCTCGTACTATTATCATGATGCCAGTGCTATTAATAATGAGGGTATGAAGGTGAAAATCTGAGAGAATATCTAGGTGAAATTTGAACTAAATTAAAACACACTATGTGCATACAGATTGTCAAAAGGCCGTATCTCAGGAATGGATTAGTAAATTAAGTTGAAATTTTCAGGCAATTGACCAAAAGGCAATATATGGACGCTACTACCAATACTACTGCAAATACTTCAACTACTACTTCTATTGCAACTACTACAAACCCTAAGAGTGCTAAGATGAAAATTTGGGAAGCCGTGTGTGGGAAGTTCAACTAAATTTAAACACATTTTGGATAAATAGGTTATCAAAAGGGCATATCTGACCAATCTGACTTAACATATCAGTCAGGAAATCATCCCCCTTGTGCCTAATTATAGCGCGATTTTCATTTGTGCTTCGCTGAAAGCAGTATATATTTTAAGTAATTTCTCTTTCGAGAAATAAATAGATTAACGAAAGCTAGCGAAATCAATACGATTGTATTTTTGTAATATCAATCAATTCCATCAGGTTGAATTGTGCTAAAGTTTCATTCATGCTACCACTACTTCTAACACCACTACCCCTACTACCACTACAACAACTGCTTCTTTAGTGAGTACTACCGAGGCTGAGGATATTGAAGTGAAATTTGAAGAAATGTTGACCCCATCCCCGAGGAAGATTACCCCCAGAAATCCCACCCGTATTCCCCCTGGATGATTTTGGATAATATTAGAAGGAAAATTGGAAGTTTAACTCGCCTTTTTAAGTCAATTCTATAGTCCTGCCTGTAGTACAGAGCAATAAGAGTGAAACTTTTAGGGAATATTTAGGGGGAATGACAAATAAATAAAAAGACTATGTGCATACAGGTTTTCAAAAGGGTATATAAGCAATATCATTGGTAGCGCCGCTGTATTATAGATAGCAATATGATTGAAACTTATAAAGGAGCTAATTTGATTGGAAATCAAAAGTTTTGGAGCCCTTGTTAATAGTCAAAAGTGATTGGAACGCAAGCAGCCCATCTCGCTAGCCCATTAATTCTCCAAAGACACCCGATCAAAATTATGAGATAGCCACTTTGTTCAGTGCAGTTGAACGTTCCAATAAATACGTTTCTAGAGATATTAGGTATCTCAACTCCAAACAGCTACGCAATTTGCCCATTATGCTATAAAACTCAATCTTGCTTTAAAACTAAATCAAAAGGCTTTGTGTGTATGCTGGTTTCCAATAAGATATCTCAGAATTATCCCAAGAACGACCTAAGGTATTAAGATGAAACTTTCAGCGCTACTACTGTTACTAGTTTATCTCTTACAATTCAGCCAAAGCAAAAGAGTGTATGGGTATCCAGGTTTCAAAGAGTATAGATATAATTTTTTTTAGGAATGGTATTAACTTTTATTTTTCAGGCAAGCTTGTAGGAGCTATTAAACAAAATTAAACAATACAATTCGTGTTCAGATTTTCAAAAGAGTGTATGTTGTTAAAAATTGTTGAAAAATTTTTCTCCGACATAGAAAAAGCTGGCCAAATTATAGATTCTTTTAGAAAAAACTGAAAAGATATAAAATATTATTTGTATATAAAAAAAGGTCTCTGTCAATAAAAAAGGAACAGAAATTATTTTTTTTTAAACTCTTCCCACAAAATAAGTTTTTCAAAGAAAAGTAAAGAGCTCCATTAAACAAGAAAGCAGAAATAAAGTCAAATAATCCTTATAACAAAAAACTACCACAAGAGACCATCAATAAATAAATGAAACCCAAAACAAACAGAAATTTCTGTTTGTTTTTCGAACTCCATTCTGGACGAATGAAGTTTGTCCAGAATGAGGTAGACTCTGTCTGCTGACCAAGCTCCGCTGGATATAGAGTTTCTCCCCTAACTAAAAACTCCGATCAGGACGGCTGCAACCTCTTGGGGCGGGTGGAGCCCACCCAGGGAGTCTCAGTACCTAGCTTTAATCTAGCTCTTATCAGATTCCAGGCCTAGGGTTGGTTGGGCTAGCGACTCTCCACCCGAAAATTAAGTGCTACGAAAAGTGACAATACAGCCTTGGACACGGATTTCCTTTTAAGATATCAACCATCGTGCAAAGAGCTCGACCATGTCAACGGATATGCTGACGACGTCAGAAAGACTGACAGACTAAACGCTAAGGACCAAAGGGGGCTAGGAACAGCAACCTGGAATGACTTGACTCTGAATGCACCTGCGTCAAAGAACCTACTCTCAGAAGAACTAACAATGACTCATTGCTCTAGTCTGGAAAAAGCACGAGAAGGAATGGCGTTGGCCTTGCACTAAATAGCCTTAGAAGAAAGGCCTTACTTTTACAAGAAGCTGTATCTGACAGATTAATGAAGGTCCGCTTTGGACACAAGTATGGTAAGATGACTGATATCGTATGCTATGCCCCGACCAACTATTCCGATGATGTGACCAAGGAGAATTTCTACTCTGCTTTGTCCAGATGCCTTGCGACAGTGCCTCCCATGATATAACTGTTCTCCTTGGCAACTTCAATGCGACAGTGCGCGATGATATGGGTGTATGGCACGGCACTGTTGGTCCTTTATCACCCTACCCACTTAACGACAATGGGCTTCACTTACTTGAACTATGCCGATCTCACAAACTTTGCATCGCAAACACCTCCTTCTAATGTAAAACTATTCATCAGTACACGTGGCATAGTAACAACGGTTGTACAAAGAAGATTGACTACGTCATTTTTTTCGAAGCGCTGGAGATCATTGGTACAGAACTACAGAACTTATAGATCAGCAGAGCTTGGGAACGCAGAGCATAGACTTGTGTGCGCCGATCTCTGGCTTCGCCTCCATGCACAACGATTGGAAAGAAAACCCGTCGCTGCAAATATTGGGCAACTAAAGAAGCCAGATACTCACCAGAAGTACAGTATTGAGATATCGAATTGCTTCGAGCCCCTTGGCTCACTTAATAGCAGCAAAGATCTCTGGAAGCATTTTAAATTGCAGACCAGCAAAGCAGCACAACTAGTGCTTGGCAAGAGGAGTTACCAAAAGAAATCGTGTCTAACTAATGAAAAACTGCAAGTCATAGAGCAAAGATGGAAGGAAAGACTTCTTGGAGACATAACCACATATCGAAGGCTCAATGGTGCGGAACAGACTCATTCACCGGGATAGAGCCCAGTTTGTTGCAAGGAAAGCCGATGAAATTGAACTAGTAGCAAAAAAGAAAGACATGGACAGTCTATTCAAGCATCTTCGAAACCTCATGGAAAATAAAACTCCCATCCTGTCCAGGGATGGGACACTTCTTTCTGATGAAGGTTCTTGTCTTGAGCGGTGGAAGGACCACTTCTGTTCGCTCTTCAACAATACTATCCCGTCTCTGCCTCCTAATGATAGTCCAAGCAAACCTTACAGTCAAAGACCTGAAACAGATACTCCTCCAGACGAGCCTTTCAGCCCCTTAAAAATTGGATATGCAGTAAAAAGGCTCAAGAATAATAAAGCTGCTGGTATCTGCGGCTTAAGCTTAGAGCTGCTAAAATATGGAGGTCCTGCAATGCTCCTGTTTCTCCACACCCTGTTCTCTACAATCTGGCAAACAGAGATAATTCTCGAGGATTGGCGTAAGGGTGTCATTATCCTCTTATGGAAGAAGAAAGGCTCAAGAATTGACTGCTCCAACTACCGAGAAATAACCCTACTGTCAGTCCCTGGCAAACTGTTTTCAATCTTACTGCTGGATCGATGTTGGAATATCATTCGAAAAATCTGGCGACCGGAGCAAGCTGGTTTTATGTCGGACCGTTCAACCATCGAGCAGATTTTCACGATTCGAAAAATAGTAGAGAAGACCACAGAGTTCCGACAGGAAGTATTTATTGCCTTCGTCGACTTCCGTACTGCATTTGACTCAGTTGATCGAGTGGCTCTTTTGCAGATTCTAGAGTTGACTGGCCTACCCGAGAAATATTGCAGACTTCTCAAGGAGCTGCACCATGGGACGCAGAGTTGTGTAAAAGTAAATGGTCGGTGCAGCCCGTTCTTTTAAATCACGACAGGGGTGCAACAAGAATGTGCAGTGGCCCCAGAGCTCATCAATGTCATCGTAGATTACATAATGACAAAATCCACTTCACGTGTCAGCTTTGGGCTCAAATTTGGAAATCGTGCCATCACAGATGTGGATTTCGTCGATGACTTGGCCATTCTGGCGGACTCCGTGGAGCACCGGCTAGAAGCGCTCCGAATTCTACGAGAAGAGGTTGCCAAAGTAGGACTGTATATAAACTGGAACAAAACAAAATTTTGGCCATAAACCCATCTTCTTCTACTGTTAACTCTACGATGAGCCTGGACAGCACCACTGGCGTCGAGGTTGTTCAAGACTTCACCTACCTGGGCTCCATAATTTCTTCAAATGGCTCTCTTCTCCCTGAGCTGCAAGCGAGATTTTCCAAAGGGTCTTCTGTCATGGGCAGATGAATCTTGACCTCTGGCAAAAACCGAACATCTGTCTTACAACAGAACTGCGGATCTTCAACGCTCTAGTCGGCTCTGTAATGCTTTACAGAGCTGAGACATGGCAAGCATCAGGTGCAACCCTCAAGAAAATCGATGTATTTCATGCGAAGACCCTAAGGAGGATCGAGGGCCTACGATGGTCTGACTTCGTCAGCAATGACAAGCTTCTGGAGCTCATAAAGCAGTCTTTGTTTTCAACCCAAGCAGCCGAGCGAACCTTACGATGGTTCGGGCACCTGCTTTGAATGCAACCAAATCTACCCGCCGAAAAGAAGATCTACGACTTGGAACCTATCAAAGTCGGCTGGAAGCGACCTCGCGGTCAACCGAAGAAACGTTGGTCCAACAGCCTGTCCGAGTTCTTGACGATGGCAAACGTCAAACAGGGCGAAGAGCAAATACTCGCCTTTGCACCGAAGCGAATGGAGGAGGCAGACGTCACTCTCTACGCCAAGCAGTGCCTGGAAGGAGACTTAAGTCAAAGTAAAGTAAGTCAAACTCATAACGACTAGAAATTAACATGATTAAGGCCGAGGACTTCCATTCTTTCTCGAGACCAGAGAATAAATTAAACTTTACTGAAAAAAAAAAATATACATTGACAGTTTACACATACTGACAATTATCCCTTAAAATCTTAATAAATTTTGATATTTTAAAGTTAAAAAAGTGACAACATTTAAAATTTATTTTGTATAATTTTCTGTAAATGTGTAAATGAATAATACATAAATGAAAAGTGACAACAACTAAAGTGTGTATTTTTAGATTAACAGAGACAAGAATGACAATAAGACTAAAAATTAATAAAAATTAATCAAATGAATATAAATTCTACCCTGTAATAAAATTATCAAAAGTCTAAAAATAGTTGGAGGTGGTAACCAGGGTCGAAAATAAAAAAATAAACTAGGGAGGGTCTGTTTCCCAATGGGAAGGCTCTTCTTTTAAAACAAAGAAAAACTGACTTTATCCTTACTGCATTCACTACTGGAGGCAATAAAGCTGCTGATATTGCAACACCCACCAAAGATCCAACATTATTCCCTAGAACTGACAAAGCAACTCCAACTCCAGAGGGAATAGCTACTAGTAAGCCTATCCCGAGTGATCTTAGCTGACCTCTAGACTTCATTTCTTCAGTAATAAAAACACCTGTAAAGACAGAGAAAGGCTTGAGAATAGAAGCATGATAGCTTAAATTAAAATATTTTTTTTTGCAAAAAGTAATTTGTTTTGTTTTCATAGAATATTTTGTTACGAGCCT